>NC_051183.1:121313533-121393532 GCF_013339695.2 Rhipicephalus sanguineus | reverse complement strand
CCGTCATGCAGTGTTTTAGAGCACTGAACCGAACTGTCCCGCAGTCGCAGTTGCGTAGCGTAGCGTCGGTGAATGAGTCACAAGAGGTCTTTCACTATCTCTCTCTCTTCGTCTTTGTCGTGCGAGCCCAACTCACGCGAATCCCAAGCATGAAAATACAGGGTTTTATTTTTATTTTTTCGTTATTTTTATTCTATTTCTATTTCCACATGCAGCGCGACGGAACACAAAACGAGGCTAACTTTTTTGTGTGCGCGTCGTAAAGGAATGGCGTTGCCGAGATATTCGGGCAGGCCCAAGGAAACAGTCCGTGTCATGCCACCGCAAGCGAGAACATCTTCCTGTCGTATAGATATGGCTCCACGCATATTTAGAACCCGAGGAAAGTTGACGTCGCTGTCTTTTGTGTTTTCACTTATTTTGATAATACTGTGAGGAATACTTTGCAAGTAGCAATTTTTTATCTCATTTAGTACCTTCGGGATATTTCTTATTCCTCCATAAATCTGCTAATGCGCGCGCAGCAATGTTTTGAAAGTTTTCTGCTATCAATAACTGGTATCCTTCTTCTTGTTTGTGCAACATTGGCCGCCTCCCCCTTAAGGGGGGCGCCCTTTCAGCCCCTCCCTTTACTCATTCGGACTTTGACGTCATCTTTTAATGCACAGGTCACGCTACGCATGCCTTTGGCGATATGGCGACCCTTGATGTTGCGTTCTCTTTACCCCGCAAGCCAAAGGCGGGCTGTCGTAAGAAGCACGCCATCATCTCACTTTCATTTCTGCATCCATCCAGGCGCCGCTGTTTCCTTTCGGACTCGGCGAAAGGGGAGCGCTGCGGTGACTCTCGAGCCCCAGTGACGCCCGCTATGCTCGCCTATGCTCGCCGCTATTAGTGCTTGTGCTTTGACTTTTCATTTTCTGGGCACAAGTTCGCCTAATAAAGAGTTTCGTCCTTAACAGCCCGACGGCCGCCTTCTTCACCGTCACGACCACGTGACAATATTGCCTTGCCAACAAGGTTCCCGTGTGAGCACCGAAACGTCAACTTCATTGCGTCTCTCATATCCGCAGTCGCGCTGGGACGTTACCCCACCAACCGACTACCTAATTTCATTATTTATTGGTCGGTGCAAGATTTAATGCTGCACAATACGCCGATACAACCAATCCAGCATCGACCACGCCAAAATATAGTGTAGCCACAGAAAGTTTCGATATTATTAAAAGAAGTCGACAAGGCAATGAGTCGGCGGCTGGACTTCCGCAGTAGAGACGAGAGTGGCTGTGATCAATCCCGTCAGTGCCCTCAACCAGGACGACCTATAGTATGGCTCTGTGCACGCGACGCGCGATTGATTAATCGATAAGCCGCAGTTTACTTCCAAAAGGTTTCGCGCATCGGGCGAAACGCGCCTCTGGGCTACGGAGCGCTCGTTCTGGTGGCTGCGTCAAGTGCTTCCTGGGGTAGTAAGCGCCTGCCATAATATTTACTACATGCTAGTAACGGAAGGTAGTAACTGCAAAGTTAGTAACTTTAATGCCACGACATTTACTTCTTGGAGTTACCTACAGGGAAGTAGTCATACAAAGTTAGTAACTTTGCTACTCTGACAAGCTCAAATAAAAAAAAAATCAAGGCAGCTTCGCACTATAGTGGTGCCAAGCCTGAAGGAGGTGCGGAGCTGGGCGGCCTTCTTGTTTCTCTTCGGTTTTGTCTTCTTTCCTCCGCTCTTTCTTTTTGTCTTTTCCGTTCTTTTCTGTCTTTTTTCTTTCTTTATTTCTATTTATTTCTATTTTTCTTCCTATTTTTCCCCTTTCTTTCTCTCTCTCTATTTCTCGCTTCCTTCCTCTTTTCTTTTTTATTTTTATACGTGGTTTTGCCTGCGTTACGCCAAGAGACGACAGCATACACACACACATCCCGGGACCCTCAAGTGCTCCGCACTTGATATCATCATAAGGAGTTCGAAGAACAACAGGGAAAAACTTCTCCTTGGCGCTAGCGCGCGCTCAATATGCTACAGATGGCTATGCTATACGTGGTTTTGCGAGCGTTACGCCAAGCTACATGAAACGACGACAGCGACGCATACGACAACAGCCCGGGCCCCTAAAGTGCTTCGCACTTAAATTGAGACCGTATGGCATAGTCTCTTCATGTGATTACCCTGGTAAATACATGTTATTGAAATACATACCATATAGTGACATGATAATAATGTATACAAACGCACATACATAGAACACGCACAGAATATCAAGGCTTTAGCGACACACACTAACAGCAACCTAAAGGATAATATAGCCCTACTTCGGGGTAGCACACGTGTACAGGTCAGCTAACCATGAACTTACATTTGAAGTTTTGGACCAGGATTTTTAGGGGCGAAGCTCCTCTTAGTCTAACCTTGTCCGGCGTAAGCGTAAGGCGTCCGGCGTAAGCGTAACCGGCAGTATTACTACGACCCCATCCCGATCCTTTGCAAACTGCCCACTTCTTCGTCTTTGCAAACATCCCACTACGACCCATCACCGATCCATCACTTCACCGACCATAAAGCCGTTATAATGAAGGGGGAACGGAAGCCACGTCTAGCTACCACTTACGATTAATAAAATTTCTTGTATAAATATACAGTGTTTGTCACGTCTTTGATGTACTGGGCTATCGCTTTGATTACTGCTGGGCGAAACCACTGAAGATTTCACGGTGTAACCACGATTGCTTCAGGAGCTTCGCCCAAGCTCTTCATCGTTCACCCGTGGATATGCTGTGAGTTTTTATCTTCACTACTTGCATATATGTGCCATGACATAGCATAAAACTTTTATTCTAACATAATTAAGAATTATAGTTTGGCTAAATTCTTCATATAAAGATGTCGCAATTGCAGCATAACATGCCGCAGCCGATAGAGGTAGTCGTCTACTAACTCGTCACGTACGCAAGCAGTAACCTCTACTAACCCTGACACGCAATCACTACCTGTAAAGGAGAAAACATTAGTGAAAGGTAGTAAACGTGTCAGGGGGTTGTAAATACTGCAGTTACTACCTGTTTTACAGCCTTCTTCTGGGGGGAGTGCAGGTCATTCATTTCTTTTCCGGAAGCAAGACATTCTAACTGCACACATTGATATAAGGTTGGAACATCCGAAAATATTTTCGCATAATGCGTTACGCGTAGCTGAAATTTGCGAGCTCATTTCCGAAGAACTAAACCCTAACCTAACCTAACATTACGCTGCAGTCACGTGGTATTTTAAAAATTCGCGCGCGTTAAAGAAAGGCCGGAAAAAATTAAGCAGGGGTTATCACTATAGATTGGAAAATTCGATGTTTCCGAACAAGCGCTACAACATTTTCATTGAAGATTTTCTCTAGAGTTACTATTTAAAAAGTTCATTCAGCATCTTCGTTAATTACCGAGGTTTACGGATTGGAAAAAAGCTTCTACGTCTCTATATATATGGCTCAAACAATACTGCGCTAAGTGGAAACGCGTAGCGCTGTGCTTAATTTTTAATACTTGGTGCTTTTATATGAAACACCCTGTATACATACATACAACTACAAATTTCGGAGGAGGAGGGCACGAACCTCCAAACCACACCCTTGTCTACGCCAAGCTGCAGACTGCTACAAATAGCAGAGCGCACCATTCGATAAATAACTTGCTACATTCTGAAATGAAGCCTTCTCAAATCTCTTATTTGGCTATGCCGCCTTCAGACCATCGTGTATGTATTATTATTGGTCATTTGCGACGCATTGATTATGGAATGATTAACTGTGATAAGATCAACTATCTCGCACTTCCCTGCATACGCTTCTCAACACCACTCGACATCGTGCATCGCCTTGGTCCTCGTGAATAACCGCGTCGGCGTCCATCCGTGTGGACTGCTGTTTGCATCTCACCCGAAAGTCGCGGGTTCGATCCCGGTTGCATTTCGATGGGGCGAAGTGCTTGAGGCCCGTGTACTTTGATTTAGGTGCACGCTAAAGAACCCCAGGTGGTCGAAATTTCCGGAGCCCTCCACTACGGCCTTCATAACCATATCGTGGTTTTGGGACGTAAAACCACAGAAATTGTTATTAAGGTGAAAGCCTTAGATGCCTCATCAAACGTGGAAATTGACCGTCCGGCGTACCGCGGCGTCGGCGTTAACACAAGTGATGCGATCTAGACGTCATGAAGACATTACAGATCACCAGATTTGGTGATGTTCATGACGTCACATAACGTGACGTCACACGATGACATCATCGCATGATATTGTTGCTTGGTCAAAGGTGGGCCGATCACGAGGCAGTGCATAACCAGGTAAGGTGCACAAAGCTTTCGGAAGGGGCGGGGGAGGATCATTACGTCTAAAGTCACTGGAACGGGAAAAGTACCGCGTTCTTTTTCTCTTCGCCGCCGCGCCCTTTCGGCAGCTTCACCACATAAATGGTCCAGCTCGCTCGCCTCGCTACCGTCTCCCCCCGCCGACGCACGGCGCTTTGAAGGGCGATTGTTTTTATAGCCCCAGAAAAGCGTGCAGAACATTACGACATTCCGTATCGTTCTGACACTTCATCGCAAGCCTGTTGAGGCATCGATGAAGCCTGGGTGCTGCGCTTTCGGGTGCAGTAACCGGTGGGAAACGGGCAAAGCCCTCTTGCTATTCCCAGCGGGAAAAAGAATGCCAAGCGAAGGGCTGTGTGCTGCACAGAATACGGCGCGAAAAATTTGTTCCCACGACTGATACCCGCCTTTGTGAGGCAAGCGTTTCATTGAGAATTCGCAAATGTTGTTTCGGGGAATGTTGGCATCTCCGCTGCACTAGTGCACCTTGTTTCGCGTGGTTGCTGCAGAAGGTTCATGCACAATAACATTGCCGGGCAGCTCTTAATTATGTTTGGCGTAAAATTGACGCCTTTGGCTCACATATAACGATCAGTGCGCCACGAAAACTGACTGCTACAGATTTGTATTCTGTCGTGACTGTATTACGAAATAAGTAACAGTGGTGCCATGAAATAATGGCACGCATGTAGTAAGGCATCATTTACATGCCATGCTCATGGTGCACTCGCGGCCGGTTCGCTGGCTTGATATGCACCAGAATTGGTAGCGCGTGACGTGACTGTATAATTGTGCCTTTTGGTCAATCCGGCAGATCCCGAATTGTGGGAATTAATCTAATGCGAAGCAGCCAACAAAGAGCTGAATATATCGCCTTGTTCGTCTTTGAGGCAAATGAAATCATTCATGTCATGACATCTAGTTCACTATATATCGCATGTTTGTCATGCATGCATGCATGTAGAATCTGGTATATACAACGCATGACCTGTAATTTATGTTTGTCACGCACCCATGTCATGCCATACCAAATTTGGTATACATCCAGTTAACAAAACGGCCGGAAGCGCACAAAGACAGTGTATGTAAACCATGCCGTACATGTCATGCATGTCATGGTTTTCACGCTACCACCTGTCATTCATGTTCGTCATACAGTCACCTCGCGCTATACCAATTTTGGTGCATTTCAAGCAACCGAACCGGCCGCGAGCACGCTATGAGCGTGGAGTGATGCTGTACATGACATGCAAGTCATGATTTTTATGTTACCACCGTCACTAACGTTCATCATACAGAAATATTTTGCCATCAATTTTGGTATATATGCATCTCACTGAACGACCGCGAGCGCCCCGAGACCATGTCATGTAAATCATGTTTTACATGGTATGCCTGCCATGATTTGCACGTTATGACCAGTAACTTATGATTTTCATACACTCTTGTCACGCCATATCAATTTTTTGTGTATCAAGCTAGCGAGGCGGTCGCGAGCGCACCATGAGCGTGGCATGTAAATCATGTCGTACACGGCGTACATGTAATTATTTTCATGTTACCACCTGTTTATATTCGTCATATAGTCATGTTATGCCATACCAAATTTGGTATCCCATTAACGAAACGGCCAGGAGGCACATAGTCGTGGGCGGCTAATAGATATAGATAGATAGATAGATAGTAGATAGATAGATAGATATAGATAGATGTAGATAGATAGATAGATATATAGATAGATAGATAGATATAGTAGATAGATAGATAGATAGATAGAAGTTCAAACTCGCAGAAGTTCACTAAGAAATAATCGCATTTATTAAATGGCGACAGCCGAGAGCGTAATGCCGCGCAGTTTGCATTTCTTATCGCGAGTAGCGGCGTGCGTGTAGGCATGTGAAAACTGCCGCGCTTTCTTTCTTACAGTTAGAGAACAACGGTATGCTTTCATTCGTGGCTGCAAAAGCGCACGCAATGCCTAAACATGATGACTCTGTTGTGAAATGAACACCGCGCGGCCGCAGCTTCGGCCGCGCTGGACCAAATATGGCGGCCGGCAGGACGTCGCGGTACTTTTCCCTTCCATGACTTTATTACGTCGACTGAGAAGAAAAATAAAGATACGGCTTTCGCCTTCGAGTCGGCTTAGCGAACGCATAACGGACCAGTGAGTTTTTTTTTGTTTTCATTTCGATACTATTAATGGCCAGTTCATAAACAATATCGAATTAAAGGGAGTAAAGAGCAAAACGATTTTTCTCATATTAGTAAGGTACTCTTTCACGATACCAAAACCACCACGCTCGCTGCAAAAGATGCTTAGTAAGCGAGAAAACGCGCAAAAACAAAATGCGGGTGGCGACGTCACCTTGAGTTTCTGCACACTCACCGTGAGATCACACGTTTTGACGGCGCCTACTAGGGACTATGTAGTTCCTAATTGGTAAAATGAAGTAGATTGACCTCTGAGGGGGCCATAGACTTAGATACCAAGCTTGGGGTAATTTTTGTTGAGCCAATGGCGCCAAAATATGATAACACTTTGAAATCTGTGACGTCAGGCGGAGAGATTTCGGCGCGAAATTGAAAATGAAACATTGAACTGGATGTTCTCCTCCGTTAATAGACCTATGATGGCGAAATTAACGACATTATAGTTCTCAGAGCACAATTATCGATCTAGGCCGATTCATTGTATCTCTTTAAGGCTCATTCACACCGAAGGCGGGCGGCCAAAGCGGAAAAGCGTGAGGCGGAAAGCGGAAAACCTCCTCTCCAGGCGGCAAAAGCGGGGCGGAAACGAGGCGGCAGGTCCGATCGCTCTCGACCAATTTTTGCCGCTCGCCGCTACTCGCCGCTTTGCCGCAGCCAATCAGAACGCGCTGCGGCGGTGGCCGGCGGTGGTGCGGTGTCTCTTTGGGAGAAGCCGTGCACGTGATAGCGACACGTGCGCTAAAGCGCGAGAGGCCCCGCCTCCTCGGCCGCGTGGGCAGCCAAGAAAGCCATGCGGTCTGAACAGGTACGCGCGCTCGCCGCCTCGCCGCCTTGAAAAGCCCGCTCGGCCGCTTTGGCCGCCCCCCTTCGTGTGAATGTACCTTTAGTGTACACAAGCGATTAACACTGCACCAAGTCATACACTGCTCGAACTGAAGCAAGGACGAGCTAAACGCACGCACTTTTTTTAAGCCTTTCCCATGTCATCTTAATCTCTATATGCAGCATTTAATTTCCCCTTAACGGGACCTAACGTTACATATAATTAGCACGCACGTGTGTCTGGGAGCTTATTTTCGTTTTAATGATGAAGGCACGGTGGAAGCACTTAGCTACAGTAGGCTATAACATGTGTGTATGCTGCGAATGTTTTTTTCGCTGTCTTAAACAACAATCATCGTTGGATACCTTTTTAAACTTGACACGTCAACTGAGTTCCCTTGCCTCGAATGTTGACGCGTGCATATATTTCGTACGGAATGCAATAGCCGCACAGGCGCGTTCGTCACGACACTGCCTTCGGTTCATCAGCACAGTATACGGTGACGCCTTCACTGATGTCATGGCATGCGTTCCTGACGTCAAAAAAGAAGGTCAAAGCTCCCGAGGGTAATGAACTATATACATAATTAAAGGACGGGGGAGCAGAAACAAGAAAGAACAGGTGCTCCTCCGCTTGCTTTATTGCGAGAGCACTTATATGGACACTCCAGGCACATTTTTTGCCGTCGCCGTCATGTCTGTACAGAGCCCGAATCGATAACGTCGTGCCGCGCGTCGTATGTTCTATGAGCGAGTGTAAGCACGCGAACGCTGCCGACGCACGGGGCTCAAGCAGAGATGGAACGAGCCGGTCGCCCCAGTCGTGCGAAAGGCGCACGGAGATAAGAGCCGAAAGAAAAGGGGAGGGGCTGCCAGCTTATCGGAGGAAATGTGTGCTACGACCGTCCGGACGTGGTCACTCGCCGTAGCGCTCGTCGAGCAGACGGCTTTGTGCGTGCTGCGCGCGCGTCGCAGTTTGCGTTGAAGCTGCGTAGAGCGCGAAGGCCACTTCGCTCGCTGCAGCGGCCGCATTTAAATGCCTTGACACCACCGCCCGAGAGCATTCAGAAGCCTCTTGCATAGAGTCGCCTGGTTCTCAGTACGTCAGCGTTCCGACCTTAACATTATTCAGCACGGAATTTACTTTCTAAGCTGCTGCTCAGTGAGGGTGCTCTTTGATAACGGTAATGGTCAGTGCGCGTGATCCACTGGTCCTTTACGATATGTACTTGCTTTGTCGGTTCAGCCTGGCACGTAGTCTAAGTCTTTATGGTTCAATCGTGTGAATATCATACGTAACTTTCGTTAATGTATTCCTCCGGGGTCGAGCAATGCTTCAATATAGCTTGCTGTATCATAGGAATACAAATGTAATGTTTATTAGAATGATATAAAACGGAGCCAACACTGGAACCACAGACGTTAATCTGATCGACGCCTGTGTCGAAGGGGTACATAGATAGTCAGCACCACAACCCAATTGACGTTGCACCGACATTACGCCTGCATGGGCTTTTTTACAAACCACTTTATAGACCTGGCGTGGCTCTGTGGTAGAATACCTGATTGCCACGCAGAGTTCTTAGGTTCGACTCCTGCTGGGACCCTAATTTTTATTCTTTGCATTAGTCGGGTACGCTGCCGATGTCGGTTTTTCTTAACGCCCTCGCATTTAAATTAACAATGTCTGCTCTCGCCGTTCCTGGGTTGATATAACTGCCAGTCAACTATGGCCACACCTGTACACCGCGGCCCGTGGTAAACGGGTATGTGTCACACGTGTCTCGAAGAAGGGTTTGACGACGTACGCGAAAACATTTTCACGTTATTTATGTCATAACCGACATTCATATTCGTCAAATTCTCTTACCCTCTCATGCCAATTTTGGTCTACACCAAGTTAAGGAGGCGAATATGAAGCACCCAAATGTAGGCGGCTAGATATAGATAGATAGATGATAGATAGATAGATAGATAGATAGATGATAGATATATAGATAGATGATAGAGATAGATAGATAGATAGATAGATAGATAGATAGAAATGTTCAAAGTGCCAAAGGTTCGCTAAGAAATGCTTCGCATTTAAAATGTTTCTGGTGGACGGTAGCACTAGCAGCGTAATCTGCTTGAAAGAATTTGTGTAGCGTGGTCAGAATAGCACTGTGGCTTGCACGAAACTGATTGGCTCACGACAACAGGTTAGAAGTATATAGTGAATCTTAAACCCAGATTACCAGTCGGCATGTCAAGAAACATTCTGCGGAGTGAGGCAAAACGGCGGCAAGTGAAAAAAGTGATCTGTCGTTTCCGGTTCATTGCAAACTGCACAGAGGTTAGTTAATGAGAAACCAGATTTTGAAGATAAAAATTTAACCGGGGAACTCTACAGCGAAAGCTTGTGAGAGTCACCTCGTACTGACGTGAAAAGCTTTTGGTAGTGTTCCATGAGAACTTAGGTGCCGCTTTAACGAAAAAAAAAAAATTTAGCTACGCGAACGCCGCAAAGACGAAGGGAACGCGCCTCTCGAGCCACGCTTGAGAACAGGCGTACTAATATTTCTTGTATCGTTTCGTGCTCACCTTCGCATGAGACGTATTAGATTTTTGCATTACCAAACATCTTGCCTCTGGCCCTTTACTGCGCTATTAGGCTGGCTCTGTAGAGTGCGGCGCGCTCAGATGACTCACGAAATAAAAATCGACGCACGTATCAAGCGGTTTCTTGACGCTCTTGCTAGTGTCAGGTCTTCGTCAGAATATTAACCATGCAGTCAGTGCATTGACATATGAGTCGGAATGTAGCTGTACTTACATAAAAAAATAGAACATTGCTTTTAACGTTGATGTATGTGTTCTTCGCGACATCTTCATATCCGGTTCTTTTTGTGTGTGTGTGTGTGAGCCCCCTCCATGTTTACGTGCGTCAATTGTTTTGAACGACTGACATGCATTTTTCTGTCTGTATATCTCAAGGCGAAAGCCTGGTGTCTCATCAAATGCGAAAAGTCACCGTCGACGTCGGCGACGTCAACACGAGTGATGTCAAAATCACCAACATGCGATGACGTCACCAGATGACGTCATCATGACGTCACAGGTCGCCACAATGTGACGTCATCGTGATGTGGCGTCACATGTTGACGTCATTACATGACATCGTCGCTTGGACATTACAAAGGTGGGCCGATCACGGGGGCACTGCAAAACCTTCCAATTACCCCGATCTTGGAGGCAGTGCAAAACCAGGTTGGGTGCGGTAAGCTTTCGGGTGGATCAAAACAATCGAGTCAGAGGGAAAAGCAGATGGCTTTCGCCTTCGAGTCGTCCTAGGCAAATGCATAAGGAACGTGTGACCTGCGTGTTTATTTTCATGTAGTCATTAGTTCATTCAGGTGACTGCGCACGTATATTAACTGCGCAAACACCATGCACTGTATTCGTACGAAGACCTCACGCTTAGAGCAGCCGAAACGCCAACAAGTCACCTGACGCTAGCGTCTACTCCTTTAACCTATATACATATATACATGGGAACAACGGACACGTCTTGCTCCCGTTTCAAACTTGGAAAACTTCGGAAGTGCTGCGATGAAAAAAAGTATGACAATTTATAAAACGGGTGGACCCCCATATCCTGGATGCGGCGCCATTCGGCGTGTGTGCCCGCGAGTACGCAACGAGCGACCACGCGTGCTTACGTCTTTGAGGAAGTGGACAAGTGGACGTCGCTGAGTCACACGCGGCCACGTATCTCTGCCGGCCGAGGGCGCGGGAAAGACTCGACCGTGGCGGTCGCCGACGCGCGTGACACGAATTACGAAGCATAGGCAGAGAAAAAAAATAAAAAGACTACGAGAGACGCCCGGTGTAACCGCAAAGGAAGGGCAGCCGATCCTTCTGAAGGTCACGGAACCAGTGGACGCAGTGCGCATGCCCCGTCCCATTTGCAGTGACACTTATACAAAGAACGAATGAAGGGGATTGGATCAGGGCCCTGTTTCTTTGTTAGAGACAGCCTAAGGAAGCCAACAGACGATGAAGCCAAAGAAGGCATTAAGGACATTATTTCTAGTTTTTTTTTTGTTTCTGCGGTGGGTGGTAATTACGACACAAATGGAACACTTGAAGCGATATATGCTAGCAGAAAAGAAAATGAAACGCAATGTAACCTTGTCAGGTTAAAGTGTCAGCCTTTTTCTTTCTTGGTGGCGCAAGGCAAAATGGTGCTCCCTTATTAGGTTTATTTATTTATTTATTTATTTATTTATTTATTTATTTATTTATTTATTGAGTTGTTTATTCTGTTATTTACCAATACACATTGCACATGTATTTCGAGCCTGAGATCTGATTCTTTGATGCAAAATAGAACGCAACTGACCTGGGCAGGGATACTATAGCTAGCTACACTTAATACAATTAATTACGTAAAAATCCATAGATCAACGCATTACCGTCTTCTCTTTCTTGCAAAAGGTTATGGGGCGGCTTGTGTTTGCACTAATAAAATTAGTTGTGGACATATCATATCTGGGGTTTAACGTCCTAGAACCACGATATGATTGTAAAGGACGCCGTAGTGGAGGGCTCCGGAAATTTCAACCACCTGGGTTGTTTTACGTACACCTGAATCTAAGTACACGGGCCTCAAACATTTCCGTCTACATCGAAAATGCAGCCGCCGCCGCCGGGATTCGATCCCGCGACCTTCGAGTGCCATAACCACTAGACCACCGTGGCGGGGCTTAGATGTGAGACAGCGCTCGTGTTTGTGTCTCTTCTTTGCCTCTCTCCTCGTTCGTTTAGCGCGAAACCATTGAACCTGTTTGACTTCATCCAACTCCCCCGAATGTCAGTTGTTCTGCTTAATTGAAATCTTACGGCCTTCTCTTGAATTCGTTCGAGAGTGTACACCGGGACTTATTCGTATAAAGCAGATTTAGAACACGATGTTATCAGAAAAGACCCGTCGTGTAGCGTCATGTAGCGTCGTGTAGCGTGTAGCAAGGACTAACCAGGCAAGAAGAAGCACGAATTCACCGGCTGAGGCTCCACGAACTACTTTAAGCGCAAGATCAAACAGTCAGACTCTCCTACGTGCACCGCGTGTAAGGCTCGGGAAGATTTAAAACTGGCGCAGGGCCATGCTAATCTTCTCTGTATCGTTCCAATTTTAGTATATGTACTTTGGAAGAGACACCACTCCGGATCTGGTATTTACCAAAAATGCGGTGGGAGTACAGTGGGCTAACTTGCAGGAAAGCCTGGGAAGCGATCACTTTATCCTCTCGGTCACGCAGGAAACCCCGGTGGCTCCACGTGAGGAGTACAAGGTGACGGACTGGGACGAGTTTAGAAAGCGCCGCAAGGCGGATCAGGCCAATATGACACGTTGGAGGAACTCTTCTCGCGATTAGCGGAGGATGCGCTCCTCGCAACCAAGACGGTCGACACTGACCTACAGTGGATGCAATGGACTCGCGTCTTGCGCATTTGTTGGAGGCTAAAAAATCGCTGGTTTAGAGATGGCGCATACAGAAGCTCAATAGGCTGCGTAAGCGCATAGCGCTTCTCATAAAGAAATCGAGGACTACAGTCAGGAGTTATCTAGGCAGCAGTGGAATGAAATTTGCTCAAAAGTAGACGGGCAGATGCGCACAGGAGGCAAATGGAACCTCTTGAAGGTACTCCTCAATGAAACTAACTCGAAAAGTAATCAGAGGTTGGCAATTGACCGATTAGTCCAAGCACAGAGGAGCAGTGGAGTCGATGACACGACTGTACTTAAGGAATTGGCAGAACGATACCTTCCGATTGGCCCCTCCGGGGACTGGGACTACCCGGACTACCGGGGAGGGCCGCTGGAAGAAATCGACTCGCCCTTTACGAAACTTGAGATCGAAGAGGTGCTTCATGCGCTTAATAGTCGCTCAGCCCCGGGTCCTGACGGAATTACGAACAGGCTGCTGCGTAATCTCGATGATAGGTCCATCGATAAGTTAACAAGGAGGTCAATCTCCGCTGGGCAGAAGGCCGAGTGCCGGAGGCCTGGAAGACCGCCTCGGTGGTACTCATTCCCAAGCCGGGCAAGGCACTCGCCAAGGGAACCTACGTCCCATCTCCCTAACATCTTGCGTAGGGAAAGTGATGGTGCATGCGGTACACAACAGGGTCTCTCGGTATGTCGAGGATAAAGAGCTCTTTCCACACAACATGGTAGGCTTCAGGCCGGGTCTCTCACCCAGGATGTGATGCTCCTGATTAAGAGGCAAATTATCGACCGACGAACCCTAGATATTCGGGATATTGGCCCTAGATCTCGCCAAAGCGTTTGATACTATTTCACATAAGTTCATCCTGGAGGCGGTCGAGAGCATGGGGTTGGGACCAAGGTTCCACGCCTATGTTCGCGCCTTCCTCAGGGACCGCAAAGCAACCATAAAGATTGGGCAGTCAAAATCGGGAACCTTCACCCTGGGTGAGGGGCACGCCGCAGGGTGCGGTAATTTCGCCTCTCTTGTTCAACATAGCCATGAAAGGCCTCTCGGAGCGTCTTTCCACTGTAGCCAATACAAACCACGCCCTATATGCCGACGACATTACTGTCTGGTGCATGGAGGTTCGGATGCTGAGTGGAGGAAGCGCTCCAGATGGCGCTGTCTACACAGAAAGTTTTTTGGAGGGCACGGGGCTTCGGCTTTCACCCTCCAAATCGGAGTTGCTTCTCTACAGACCTGTTAGGCGTGGGAGGAGGCCCCACTCACCGCTTGATCAGGTACAGATTGCGCTAACCACAAGGGACGGCAGCGATTCCCAGAGTGAACTGCATTCGGATATTAGGCTTCCTCCTTGAATGCAACGGCAGAAACACATGTTTTGGCCCGCATCACCTCCAAGACGGAGAACATGATTCGGCTTCTTTACGGGTTTCAAACCGCAGGGGGGCTGAGGGAAAGTAATCTCCTTCGGCTCTACCACGCGTTCCTCATGAGCCTATTATTTACGTCGCATCATCTCTAATTGGTCTAAACGCGAGGAGGATAAACTTGACACTTTAATGCGGAAAAGTATTAAAGGGTGCTAGGACTCCCCATGAGTACCGGCACGGACAGGCTCATGAACCTGGGCATGCACAACACCCTCTCGAGGTGATTGAGGCACAGCAACTAGCTCAGGTCGCGCGGCTCTCCTCCACCAAGGCTGGGCAGCGTCTCGTACAGTCGCTTTGATGTCATCATACGGGCAGTGCGGAACAGAAGATATTTTTGTCACAAACAATGAAGGGTACTTATGAGGTGGAACCCTTCCCGCGTAATGTACATCCGCGGTACAATGTTGCCGGCGAACGGCACGGGCCAAGTCTCTGCTTGACTTCGTAGCTAAATCCCCGGGAATGGCTTTCGTCGATGCGGCGCAGTATGGCCGCTCGGACAGCTTTGCGGCCGTGGTTGTTGATCATCGCGGTCGCGTACTAACTCAGCTTCCGTTAGGAAGGTGTCTCCTCCGTAGCAGAGCAGGTAGCGATAGCTCAAGCTATGAAGGACCCTTCGCGTCCTGAGATATTCACCGACTCTAGGGCTGCCCTCCGGCCTTCGCTTCGGGTGTGGTCTCAAGAGAGGCTGCCGCTATTCTCAGTTCGAGGGCTGTAGGAGGCTTTCACACAATTACCTGGTTCCCGGCCCACATGGGCTCAGGGGTTCATCCGACAGTTTCCCAACGTCAACGAACTTGCCCATAACCGTGCGCGAGAATCACGTGCCGCGGCGGTGCGGGCGGGTCCGGAGGCGGCTTCACGGAGAGCTTCAGAGATCCACTTGGCTCCTTCAACGAAGTTACTTCGCACTATCAACTGTCAAGGCGGCGATACCCCCTCCCGCATTCCAAGCTTACTAGGCCGCAGTCGTCGGTTCTTCGGATGCTGCAGGCAGGTTCCTTCCCGTCTCGCAGCACGTTTAGCCACTTTGCTGAAGGCATAAATCCAGGATGTCCTAGCTGTGGGCGGATAATGCACACTCGCTCATATGCTCTGGCAGTGCCCGGCGTTACTTAGCGCAAAGTTCAGCGCAGACGAGGACTGGGAGAGGGCTCTTAAAAGCAACGAGCTCTCAGTCCCTGTCGGCAGTCCAGGAGGCCTGCGAACGGGCGGAGGGCCACGGTCTTCCAGTACCGGCGTGGACGCGGCCAGCAACTGCGGCGGACCCCCCTTCGGGGGTTGTCTGATCGGGGTTCTCCAGGACCAAATAAAGTTAATTTCATCATCATCATCATCAAAACAACTGGCGTGTGGTCTTCCCGTTACGATGCAGAACCAGAATCTGAAGGCAGCACTTCGTTTGCAACGTGGCTTGAGCTGCGGCACTTTCTCGGCCCGAGACAAAGCAGAAGCGCTGTTGCTGTTTTTGAGAACTACTCGCCTTAAAGAAACTTTATGAATTACTCTTTCGGGTATACACTGTGTTTGTGGCTGTACGTATTATTTGTGTGTATATGCGATCATTCAATACATCACAGTCTATCTATCTATCTATCTCTCTATCTATCTATCTATCTATCTATCTATCTATCTATCTATCTATCTATCTTCTATCTGTCTATCTATCTATCTATATCTATCTATCTATCTATCTATCTATCTATCTATCTATCTATCTATCTATCTATCTATCTATCTATCTATCTATCTATCACGCTTCACTGCAATGCTACTATCGAACGACGCGCGCCGAGAAGTCATTCGCATCTAGAAACCGTGAAGACCACTCTGCGTAGCAATTACGTCTACGAGTACACCCCCCCCCCCTTTTTTTTATGAGTCGCGCTTGTAATCACACATCTCGCGCCGAGAATTGGCGTGGAAAGAATGGGCGACGCGGTCATTGACGCACGCAAGGAAGTGAATCACAGAAAAAGAAAGTCGCATGACTCACCCGTCTCGCCTAGGCTGGACGCAAACGGGTGATGCAAATCGCGTCTTCCAAGCCGTTGGGCTTCTTTTTCTGCGACCGCCTTTCTAAATATAAATCGCACGTAAGCTTTCTGTACGGCCATCTTGTCTGCGTACATGAGTATACACGGCCGCGCACTCGCGACTTCTTGTTGAATATACGTTTTACACAGAAACGAGAAAAAGCGAGAACCACAGACAGAGACGGACTAAGCGCTGACTACCAACCAAGCTTTATTGCGCACTATATAGGCGGTATATACATATACGCACATGAATCATGAAATCATGCGATCTTTCACGTGGATGATGGCTTTTCATTTTTCGGTTTCAGTTACGCAGACATCTTATCAGGTGTAGCGACTTGGAACTGTTGTCCTTTCCCTCAAGATCCATGTGCGTATACATACTGCCTAGTGTGCAATAAAGCTTTGGTTGAAGTCAGCGCTTAGTACACCTTCATCCTGTCGTCCTGTGGTTCGCGCTGTTCTAGTTTTCTGCGAACATTTACGAACCGGTCCGAATAAGCACTCTAGGGAACTGTCTTGTACACCGTTCTGCGATAGAACGGAACGAAACGTCACGAGAGGACAGAGGGAGCCGCACGGATTGGTGGAGGCTCGTCTGACGGTCAGACGTGAGAATAGCAACTGCCAAGGCAGTGCTGTCAATCATTTTGGCAAAGAACGGCGCACAAAACGGACGGAGACCCGTTCTGTCCCAACGTTACTTTAGGTTACCTACTATAGTAATCTAGTAAAAGGTAATCTAGCAACGTCGTTCTGTCCGATAGAACACTAAAGAACGGTCTCTGGACGACTTGGATTGGATCGAAACGCTAGCGCTTGGGCCGGAAAATCGGCTTACTCCTGCTTGAGCCTGAGATCTGATTCTCTTGATGCAAAAGTAGAACGTAACTGACCTGGCAGTTTACATAGCTAACTACACTTCAATACGATTACTTACGGAAAAATCACAGATCAATGCATTACCGTCTTCTCTTTCTTGTTAAAGGTTATGGGCGGCTTGGGTTTGCGCAGACATTAATAATACTAATAAAAATAATAATAATATATATAATAATAATAAATACTATAATAATATATAATAATAAATTATAAATAATCTGGGGTTTAACGTCCCAAAACCACGACATGATTATAAGGCACGCCGTAGTGGAGGCTCCGGAAATTTCGACCACCTGGGTTCTTTAACGTACACCTGAATCTAAGTACACGGGCCTCAACATTTCCGCCTCCATCGAAAATGCAGCCCGCCGCCCGGGACTCGATCTTGGTAGTTTTATGTAATACATGGCTGTTGCGCGGAGTGCTGTAACTATAATGTCAGTTCGGTCTATCCAACATCGTCTTACGACGTCTTACGCAAAAATGTACATAAGAGGAAACTTCAGCCAATCCTGATGCTGGCCATATCATTTTTTGAGAACCGGCCGACCAATATGAAGGGACACGCGCGATAAGTTTTGCCAATGCGGCCCCTGAAGTTAAGCAGGTGTTATAAACTTGCCACGTTGAGGGTGTTCATACCAGGTCAATTAAGTGTGATGGTCAATTGAGCCTATCCTAACGTATGCCAGAGAATGTAAGTAAGGTGTGTAACCATTTTGTAACTTCATGTCAATTAAATTTTAATGAGTGCCCTCATTAGAAACCTGACGATTAATGACCATCTATAGACTTATAAAGAGCTTGATACGCCGTCAAATGCAACGCAATACTTAAGGTCATTTTTGTAAGGATACCTTTATTTATTTATTGTATTTATATTTATTTATTTATTTATTTATTTATTTATTTATTTTATTTATTTATTTATTTATTTTTGACAGCAGCCTCCTGAGGGGTACTGCGGAAATAGCTAACCAGCGGCACGGCCGTGCTCTAGACGGTAGATGCGATAAAACTTGACCCCCCCCCCCCCCTAGGGAAATCTTCGCACGCATGTATGTGCCCAGATGGCCTGCAATTCGCACTGTCACATTACACTCGTGCTCTCAGAAGCTTTTACAAGTATACATTGGAGCATGAGCATACATTTTTCTTCATGGCTGATCGGGTCGTACAGCCAGAAAAGCGGATACATCGAGTCACACATATGTGGAGGGATATTTCGAGCTGAGCCTAATTCAAAATGCGCCCTTCTTTCGTGTAGAGAAAAACAAAGCCAGAAAGTGAGTCATACGCCGTTCTTTCAACTGGACGAAGCGCTCTTTCATAACCAGCGCATCAGATAAGTCGAACCCCATCTATCGTTGCTCGATTTCCAGTAACTACTCCCGAGCACTGCGCTTCCTTCGTGACCAGGTGGTCTGGAAAATACTCGACACAGCAGCGAGCCATCGTAACGTTCCCAGAAGGCGCAACGCAAACCTCCCGCTAATAAGCATGCATCGAGTTCTTTTTTTTCCCTCCCGGAACCTCGCGGATATTTGCCGCCACGTGCCTCGAGAGAAGAGGTTCGTATACATGTATGGAGCCTCGCTTCCTCTAATAAAGTTTTTCCAGTCCAGCCCTCGTTCCTCTTCGTCAGCGCGGATTTCGAGCGTCTCCGTCCGTTCCTGCTGACCAACGGAAGCATGTTGGGGAATTCCCGAAAACCACAGTTTTCTGAAAGATGGAATACGGCGCTAATATTTATATGGAAGCTGGAAGTCATGCCCGGGGCCAGCACTGGAAGCGCCGGTACACACTGTTCTGCCCACATCCTGCGCTAACTCCTTTCTTTTCCTCCATCCCATTCTCCGCAGAGTATACCATGGAAGCGAATATACGCTGGCAAATCGCACGTGTTTTCAACAAAAGCAGGCGTAATTTTAAGGGCTCGTTTTTTTTCTTTGCTAGACACAACATTAATGAGAACTAACAGACAAGAAAGCCAAGGAAAGTATATAGGGAATGTTATTTGTACTAATTATGACGCAAATGTGAAGAAAGTAAGTTTAAAAGGACCGACTGGTGGGCTAGTTGGTATTGCATGACTCGGAACGGTAGCGCAAAAAACCACACAGACGACAGAGCAAGACAGGACACAGCGCTAACTAACAACTCAGTGTTTATTGCAGGTGAGTGCATATATATGCACATGACACCGCGCGAAAGGAAAAAGAAGGGGGCGAAGGAACACACAAGGCAATCAACCAAGCATATCACACAAGCGGCTGACACGACAAAAATAGCATTTCCTTTTCTGATAGACGGATTGAAGGGCAACTTACCGCGTCTCTATGTTTTATCTCTTCCGCTTCAGTAATTTCCCGCGTTAGTTGGTCCGAATTTCTAGCTAATGAATGCGCACGGTTGAACAGTGGCTTGAAACCGCAACGCGCACAGTGCGCAGCGAAGTGGCCTGACAAGGCAGGATTTCCTACATTGTACCACATTGTACCATTGTCCTAGTAAAGAAAAGTGTACGAAAAGATAACTTGCCGCCGGCGGGGACCGAACCTGCGACCTTCGAATAACGCGTCCGATGCTCTACCACTGAGCTACGGCGGCGGTCACTCTATGGTGTTTATATGTGCATCAAAACTTAGGAGTGTTAGTTAGCGCCGCTAGTAGCCATGACGGCGAGCAGAAAAAGAGCGTTCCACACTCGCTGTCATGGCTACTAGCAGCGCTGGCTAACACTCCTAGGATACGGTATGAAGAACTTTATTCAAAGCATCCTGAGAAGTGCCACCTCTTAGGGCGACACCGCGGGCAGCTCCCAGGTGGGGACAGTTCGACCTATAGCCTAACCGCCGCATCGCAGGCTCTCTGAAGAGCCCAAAGTTGATGTTGGTACTCCGAGCTCTGAGGGCCGAGCTCCATTTTTCTTCTGTGAGCTCCTTGTCCCCACGTAACGAAGGGCACCACCAGAGCATGTGTTTGAGATTGCACGTCCCCCCCCCCCCCCAGCAGCGAGGGCACTGCGAGCTACAGTCACTAGGAAATAGGCAATGCAGGAAAGCGAGATCGGATATGAATTCGTCTGGAGCATCCTGGTCATAGCATGCGGTCTCATGAGATTTTTGTGTGGTGGTCTCCTTTCCAGGTAGAAGTGTTTCGTGAATTCATTAAAAGTGAACAAAGTGTCTCGGAACTCTTGGACCCTGAACTGTTACAAGGTTTTACCTCCCGCGCGGATAGTTAGTACGCGCGCCTGGAAGTGGGCGATGTCGTTGAGGTTGGTGAGTGAGTCCAAATTTCGGCTTAAGTGTGCCGGGAACCAAGTGATCGTGTGCATAGTTTTGCCCTGTTCTGAAGAACGTCATGGGCCTCTTTCGCTATGGAGCCTGAGGCAAACGCCCTGACCGCCGATCCAGAATTCGAGTAGATTTGGGTTTCATTGTCATCCAAGAGTGCCAAAGCAATAGCGACCTGCTCCGCCTTAGAAGAGGTAGTCCCAGTCACGGAGGCCGACGAGATGACGTGACCTCTGTTATCTATTGCCATTACGACATAGTGAGATGATCGTTCATATTGTGCCGCATCTACAAAGCAAACCGGTGGGGGATCATGCTTGATCTTCTTCAGGATCGCAATCGCCCTTCCCTCGTTGTGCTGCGGGTGCACATTGCGAGGGATCGGCGCAACAAGGATATTTTCCCTTTGAACCTCGGTGATTCGATGACTTCTCCCTTCTACCAACACTGGATTGAGACCCAGAATCGTTAAGATTATTCTCCCTGACAAAGAGCAGGATAGTCGAGCCAGCTGTGCTGATTCCTGTGCTTCGATGATTTCGTCCAGCGTATTGTGCACGCCTAATTAATAGAGCCGTTCTGTACTAGCAGTCATGGGAATACCGAGCACCCTTTTGATGCTTTTCCGAATCAGGATGTTTAGCTTCGTTTTCTCGAAGTTGTGCTAGTTGTGCATGGCCGCTACGTAGATGATTTGGATCATTAGGAAGGCATGGAAAAGCCTGAGTAAATTGTGTTCTTTCAAGCCTGATCTTCTATTAGACACCCTACTGATGAGTCTGATAACCATTTCCGTTTTCTTGGTAATACTATGTAACGTAAACCTGTTGGATCCATTGGATTCGATAACCATGCCCAACACGCGTATGGACTCGACTCTAGGGATGAGGTTTCCGTCACGCGTTGTTAGCCTGATATCAACATCCGCGAGTGGCTTCCAGCCCCTTGGCTTGGGACCTCGTCTGGAGTAACTCGGACTTGCTGGGGAGCATTTCAGTCCCGTCCTTTCCAGGTATAACTCGACCTCACTGATCGTTGATTGGAGACTCGTCTCAACAAGTTCTTCACTTCCCTTGGTGCACCATATAATGTAGTTATATCATCTGCATAGACTGTGTAACTAACACCGTCTATAGCAGAGAGCTTTTCCGAGAGACCCCTCATTGCTATGTTGAATAAAAGTGGGGACACCACCGCTCCTTGCCGTGCCCGTGCCTCTAGGACCAAGTTCGACAGCCTCTGTTTTAGGTCTCCGATCTTGAGTGTCGCTTTCCTCCGCTTGAGAAAGGAGTTTACGTAACTGTGAAAGGCAGCGCCCAGATTGAGTTCCGATACGGCATTCAGAATGTGTGCATGAGATACGTTATGAAAAGCCTTTTCTAAATCTAACCCCAGAATAGCCCGGACATCTCTGGTTGTGTTGTCGATTACTTGGCATTTTATGAGCTTCATCGCATCCTGCGTAGACAAAGCCGGACGGAAGCCAACTATGTTATGGAAATAAATTCCCCTTCTCTACATAGTCCAAAATGCGTTTGTGAATTATGTGCTCTGCAACCTTCCCCACGCATGATGTAAGGGAGATGGGCCGAAGGTTTGCGAGTCCTGGGGGCGTTCCGAGTTTCGGAATCAGGACACCCTCTGCGGACTTCCATGTTTCTGGAAACAGACCCCACTCCTAGACCTGATTTATCTCTTCAGTGAGGTACTCGATGGAGTCGAGAAGCGTACGTTGGGGGGCTAGTTGGTAAGACATAATTGAAAAAATTTATAACTGCGCTAAGGACGAGACACCAGAAACGAAGCGTCCTGTCCACTTCGTTTCTAGTGTCTCGTCCTTAGCGCAGTTATAAATTTTTTCGATGGAGTCGTCGTCCAGGTTCTTCAAGGGGTACTGATACATAAATTTTGGCCTCGCGTTTTTTTGCTGCAGTGTTTAACAATGTGCTTGATTGGGCTGGTTGGTTCTGCATGGTAGACGACGAATAAAAACAGCGCTAAACACGGGACGAGAAGCGCCGTGTATGTGTCCTCTTCTCGTCCCGTGTTTAGCGCTGTTTTTATTCGTCGTCTACCATGCTGCAATGTGTTGCTGGGGGCCTGTTAGTCATAACACGGCACATCGTTTGCTGCAGCGCGCGACAGATCATTAATTGCAGGCTCCTCATTACCGACCAGTGTCAGTTTCGGTTTCAAAAACGACAAACCTCCGGGTGCAACTATCACCACCTAGCGGGTGCAGCGCTCGATCACGTCAGCACACAGAACTGTGACGCACTTCCGCGCGGTTCGCGAGCAGCCGCCGAGAAGTAGGCTGCTGGAGCGAACGCGGCAAAAAAACATGGCGGCTATGACGTCATCATAACTTGTTGCAGCGTGGTCAAGTGAGGGAAGTAGGGGGTCCCCAAGGGTCCCCTTTGAGGGTGTCGGTAGCGCGAGGATGTCGATCGCTCACGCAAACTTCAAAATTCATTTAAAATAACTTCCAAGCTATATTCGCTGTTGGTATTTTGCAGATGATATACGCATGTTCACTGGAATCGATCCCGCAGGCTATCTCTGCCGCGGAATATTGTGTCAGTACCCCTTTAAGAGCGCTGTTGGAGATTCCGTCTGGACCTGGAGCAGAGCGACCATTTAAGTTGTGTAATACCACCCTGACTTCGCTGGTGCTGAACGGTTCGTCAAGCGTTGGATTCGGCTCGCCCTTGTATGTAGGATAGTCCGTCGGACATACGCTGCCAACCGGAAGATATCTCTTCGCCAGCCCATCAGCAATGACGCCCCTCGCTTTCCGACCGCCTCGCTTCGTGAAGGAGTTTTTCAATCGCCTGCCTTTGATTAGACTTTGAATCCGTGTCATCTAGGAGGTGTTTGAGCAAGTTCCATTTTCCTCCCACTCTCATCTGACCATCCACAGAGTTGCATACTTCATCCCATTGCTGCTTAGCTATAGTACCTGACAATGCTCTTCAGTGGTCCTGTTCAGTTCTGCGATCTTTTTCGGAGCTTGCGATTGAATATCCGCCCCTTCCACCTGTGACGGAGTGATTTTTTAGCCTCCAGGGGATGTGCCAACCGGCTGTCCATCCTGTCGACTTCGAGGTCGGTCTGGATTGGCTTGGTCGCCGCCCTGACGTCCTCTTTAAGTTGTTCAGAACGTCGGTCCTAATCAGGAGGTGAGTCTTGGGATTGCCTACGCTTTCCCCTGTGTTTGCGAAACAGGCCCCAGTCTGTGACGTTAAAACTTCTGAGTATTTTCCTCTCCACAAACATGCTAGTGGCTAAGATATGGAGATCGCTTCCAAGGTTCGTCAATAAGTTGGACCAGGTCATCTAATCGACATTTTTGACGAGTATGAGATCCGGCACGGAGTCTCTAGAGCAGGAATTGCCAATTCTGGTTGGGAAAGCCGGATCAGTGGTTAAAGTGAGGTTGTGATTGGCTGCACTTTTCCATAGGTCAATGCCTTTGTGGGTATTCTGAGGATATCCTCACGCCCGATGCGGGGCATTGAAGTCCCCGGCTGCGATTAGAGGGGAGCTCTTGCTTTACTAGCCGCCTTTGCAATGATCGCTGTAAATCTCTGCCTGAGATTTGAGGGCGTGCATGCTGTAGATATTGAGTACGAAAAAACTGTCCTTGTTTAGACTACCAGGTATGATTTATCCTAAAAAGTACTCCACTTTCCTTGAGTTATCTTTAATGTGGTAAGATATTAAATGCACTAATATACCCCATAAAGTAAACGGAAGATGACCGCCGCCGTAGCTCAGTGGTTGAGCATCGGACGCGTTATTCGAAGGCCGCAGGTTCGGTCCCTGCCAGTGGCAAGTTATCTTTGCGTCCACTTTACTTTCTTCACATTTACATCATAATTACTACAAATAACATCCCCTATACTTTCCTTGGCTTTCTTGTCTGTTAGTTCTAATTAATTTTTCAACAAGGAGCTTCCCCTCTCTTGTGTCGAAAGTTAGATCACCAGATATCCTTCAAAGCGAGAAGAACGCCGCAATATGCGATTCCACCCCGTGTTTTACGAGGTGCGCTTTAAGCTGGTCGTGTATGAGAGTGCTGAGTAGAATAAAATCATTTCTATGGGCCTCCTGGCTACATTTTGCGCTCATCGTGGAATATATACCTAACCAAGGTCGGTATCTGTCTTTGGCCGGACTGGTTCTTTCAAATGCATGCTACAAAAGTAAACTGATCAGATAGTTTTTCGACCGTCCGAAATGTAGTCTAATGATACATCCTCTGAATTTTCCTGCCACCAATTTAACTTGCCATGGATTGTTCTATTATTGCAAAACTCTGTCGGTCCATTGGAGTCGACGGACTCACGTTCAGAAGTCAGTCCGACAGCAGAGGTCCTGAGTGCTGCCGCAGATATTCTAAGCGTTACTGGATTTACCACGAGCTGTGCATGTAGCGGCAGAGCTTTTTAACGGTGTGGATATAGCGTTACCAAGACACAGGTGGCTGAACATGGAACCTCCACTGTAAGGAGGCAATAAGTTTTCCCAGATTTACTACCACTTTGACGCAAAGCAAAAGTTCTACACCACGTTTTTGTCTTGCTTCAATATAAGACCGATCATCTAAAGAAAACCAGACGCCTGTCCTGATACAAGCACACGATTTTTGAGCTTCCTTTTTGAAATGACCACTTTTTTGTAAGCTGCCAGAAACTTAATAGATGTACTTTCACGTTAAAATACTGTACTGTGAGAGAAAGTGACAGTGCAATGACACTACTGGTGTTCGACGTGACTGTTGACTTGATCGAGCTAGCGATCCCATAAATTGGACCCTGACAAAGTTGCCTGCAAGTATTTTAGGACATTCCGAGAACGCCGCTAAGCACTTGCAAGTAGAATTCAAATCTACCAATTCGGAAAAAGAGCAGGTTATAAGACGTGAACGAGTGAATATAGCTTTGCGGACTCGATGCATTAAAGTGGCACCTTCCACGACTGCGCACATTTAATAAAACGCACGCACCGCCATCGACTTTATACCTTCGTTTTGTTTTGCCGCTGCGTGTACTTTGGATCGCTAATCCCGAGAAGGTCCATTAGGCGCTCTTTCTTCGAACCAAACGTGCGGACAGTTCGGCGACCCGAAGCCGTAGCCGAGCCAATGGAGAAGCCGAGAGTACACGAGAGATTTCAGCCGGTCAACGTACATAATGGCCGACGAAGTGTCGTAGAACCGCACCTCATGCTTGGCACTTTGAAATTTAACCACAAAAAGGAGCCCTCGCGACGACAAATGCTGCCTTTTGTTCGACGTTTTATGAGCCACGTCGTTGCAGGTTTTTGCCCCGAATATTAAATGAAAGAGCTACCCGACGTCGAAGTTGTAATGGTGAAACCTCTCAGAAGTGCCCGCATATCAGTGGCTTTCCAAAGATTTGTACTCGAGAAAATGTTTCGACACAAGAAACCGTAAGCGTCTTTTATGATTTTTCGCGAGTGCGAGGAAATCTTTCATTTTGCTTTTGCATAGACCTCGGTAAAAAATCCAATGGCTCACATGTTATAAACGGCGCGCTATCGACCAAACATGTGCAGTGACGTGCGTTTTTAAGGTGAGGCTTTAAGCAAAGCATCCTCAAAACAGCGCGAAAAAACGCAGACTAAGAAGGTACAAACGCACAGGACGAGCGCTGACTCGCAACTGAAAAAAATATATTTGACAAGAACATCTAAGAAAACAAGAAGAACAAAGAAAAAGAGGAAAAAAAAGTGCAAAAGCAAAAATGGGTAATCTATAGTCAATGAGGATCACTTCAAAGAACACGTGCCCAGTAGAAAAGCAAACTGTTTTTCCGTCAGCGACGTTCTTAGTCGACATCTTTTCGCGCCGCTTCGAGGATGCATTTGCACCAACTAGCCCAACTTTCCATCCTGTTACTTTAAGCAGAGGTAAAGTAGGCTCCGCATAGCGTCCCGTACTCCGAAGGCAGTAATGAAAAATTCGTCAACAGGGAATGTCGCTGGAGCCAACGTACCGACAAGTGGGCTCGTCTTCGTCAGAGTCCTCTGCAAATACAAAAAGAACTTTAAAATAAAACACGTTTCGGCTCCTGTATGGGGACCTTGTTCACAATCATTGTTAACAAGGTCCCCGTACGGGAGCCGAAACGTCTTTTATTTCAAAGTTCTTTTTGTATTTGGTCGGCGTCTTCCTTTTACCTTTGACCATGAGCCTTCCCGACCAGACGAGTTTTCGTCCAACTCTTGATTTCAGAGCCTTCCTTTGCAGCGTATACGCTTTGATCACACACCCCCAACCTCAAATGTGGAGGAGGAAAGCGTGTGCGCACAGCAGGGAAAGGAAATTGAAGGGAGGCTACTGAGAGACGAAGACAAGCTTGCCGAAACGTAATTGGCTCCTGCGACATTACCTGTCCGACGATTTTTCGTCGCTTCAAGCTCCCATCTTTCCCTCAACTTCTGTCTTGTTTGCACTTCTGAAGACAGCACACAGCCACTCCTGCTGAGCTCTGCTGCATGCTGTCTTGGCGAACAGCTCAGAACAGGGAAATACAAGCGCGCTGAATCGTTTCACCTGTGGGTATTTTTCAAGTGGGGGCTCTGAATTTGAGACGATGATGACGACAACTGCACGGATTGTTCTTTCACGCTCTCGCGCGTTCCCTTCAGTAATCATCAAAACTGTCTTGTTTCACCCGAGCGCAATAACGGCGACACCGGGAAGAAGCACTTCATATGCTTGCCACGTGTCGCATGCTCGCGGAGCACACAGATTGAATGTGTGGTGAGAAGATGTAAACCTTAGATCCGTGCACGCTTATATATACCACACCTACAGATGCGCCATTGGTTTCTGCCCAATAACACAATACGCTGCACGCTTATATCACCTCTCCCCCGGGTTCCAGAAGCGTCGGATGTGTTCTTCGGCGTGCAGCACAGCCAAAGCTAGGGAAAGAGCGAGATTCTTCTCGCCGGTTCCACTCGCGGCGGCGTCGCTCGGCGTCGCATCGTCTTTCCTTTAGAGATGGTTCTACACTTTGTCGGGCGTTTGATCTGGTTGTCTGCGGCTGTTTCGAGAGGGTGAGGAGGAGGCGCCGCGCCAGCGTATTTTAATACTTTTTTTTTTTCGTTGCACGCGCTCGTTGAGCGAACGGCTGACGCCGTGGTTTCCCGCTGTCGTCTGAAAGCGGCGGCGCGCGCGCCTTCTTAACGCTCCCTTTTGTGACATGTCACCACGGGTGTTACTTTTAGTCATTTTAAGAAAAGTTACGCAACCCGTCTGAAAATAGTGTCATTTGTGCAACAGCGCAGCAAACTTCGACATTCTGCTCGAAATGATTGTTAAGTAAAAAATATATGCTTGAATCTAGGCAATTTTGATCCTCGAGCTTGACATACAGTACTCATTTAAGTTTTCGCCATAATGCTTGTGTATTTGGTCATTTAAATAAAAAAATGTCTCAGTTCTAACACACGCGCGTGACTACTTTTGGCTACTTTTACTACCCTTGGTCTAAGTTGGCTACTTTCTGGCTAGCTTTTCCAATTTTCTGGCAATTTCATGCCTTTTCGACCTGGCAAACCTGGTTGCAGGCTTGCGCCGCTAGTGAAGGTAGCGCTATTGTTATTTTTTTTTTTAGTTTTGCACCGAAATTTTTTTGCGCGTGATATACGTCACGAATTTATAAGTGTATTTTTCGTATTTTGGCGACATTGGCTCGACGAAACTTTCTGAAACTTGGTATGGTAAGTATCTGGCCCCTCAGAGGACAATGTAACTTCATTTTTACCGGTTAGAAACTACGTAGGACCTAGAAGACGCAGTCAAATCTATGACGCCTCTGCGCTTAGTGCGGGAATTTCAAGGTGGCGTCGCCACCCGCATTTCTCTTTTATAGCGTTTTTTCGCTTACAAGCGTCGTCTCGCGGCAAGCGAGGTGATATTAGAATTTTGAAAGAGTAATTTGCTGATATGAGAATAATAGTTTCCCTCTGTAGATTCCCTTTAAAATAGGCGCTCGCAAAGTCTACATATCCCAGCACTTAGCGGCCGCAGCACTGTTGCTTCGGTATAGGCTAGGCATATTGCACCGAAGCCTAAATGGATTTCGGGGCTCATAAGGGGTTCCCATAAGTAAAAGGCTGACCGTCCTTCCGCTGTCTGTCTTAGCATTCATGCCCTGTCACCTGGAATGGGAAAAACTTTTCTCACGTCGGAAGACGGAGCTGTGGCTTACTGCTGCCATGAAGTAGGCGTGTATTAATGTGAAAGATCGTGAGCATTCATTTAAGGAAGCAAGAATACCGCGGTGAAAAACGTGAAAATGGCATAACATAGTGCATTTCCTCTCTCTCTCTCACTCTCTCTCTCTCTCTCTCATCTCTCTCTCTCTCTCTACTCTCTCTCTCCTCTCTCTCTCTCTCTCTCTCTCTCTCCTCTCTCCTCCTCTCCTCGCTCTCTCTCGCTCTCCTCTCTTTCTCTCTCTCTCTCTTTCTTCTTTAACTTTTTTTCTGTACCGCACATTTCAGAGTTACCAACTGTGTATACCTAAAAGCGCGCAGAAAAGTAGCTCATCGGAGGTTCAGCTGTTGATATGTCCTTATGCGCGCATTCCTCACACGAGAGATTTTCTTATTTTTGGTTGGATAACGCCAGCTCATTCCTTCGGATCAGTGCATCGCTTTAAGTGCGTCAGAGGCACGCATGCTCGTCAGTCGCATAACCTCACGTTGCGTCGCGTTCAAAGAACCGAACCGCAGCGACACACGGCCGACTTCGTAATGGGCGAGGTATTGAAAAGGGCACAATAGGGGAGCCTGCCTATGTAGGAGCAATGAAACGGGACGCGAGGCTTTTCGGGAACAAAATGCGGTTTCGCATATCCCTATAGTGTAAGGGAAAATGTTAAAACGAAAGTGCAAAGAAATCGACCAGCGGAAAGGCGCGTCGATTTCGCAACACCTGAACGCAGGCCGAGCTTTTGAAAGCTCGTTCAAAGAACAGCCTTGAACCCTACAAAGGGATCTGAAAAAAAAGAAAGAAGAAAAAGAAAAGTCGTGCCCCGAGCAGTGAAGACGACATGCGTATCTTTTGGAGCAGAACCACGGACGGAGGAAGGGAAAATGAGGAGGGAGCATAGCCCAACAGGTGTGAACCCGAAATAAAAAAAAAAGAAACTAGTATCAACCCAACACGTGATTGCAACGTCAGAATGCGCGTGCAAGCACGTTAGGCCAATACGCTGCGTCCCAGAGGTCACGTACTGGGTCGACACAGCGAGGGAAAAATAGGCTCACGGAGAATTCGCTTGCTAAGGATGGCTTCGTGACGTAATACTCAAGTTCATTTATTCCTTCGTGAGCAGAACGTTATTATAACGCGTAGGAGTTCGGCGAGAACCGTGCTTTTTCGCAAGATGCCCTTGTCAAGTACAGTGGCTCGTCGATTTTCAGAGCTTAGGCTTGAATCCATGGCTTTGTGGTTGATCGATTGACTTTCATATTAATGGAGTCATCTGTCGGCGAAGGGAAATTGTCAGAACGCTCGCATTTTCATTGGGTATACGGAACGTTATCTCTTGAGGACAGTGGAGCAGAAAGCGAAGACAAACTCTGCAGCGTATAAGACAAATATAAAGACGAGAAAAAAAATTAAGGCAGCTTCGTACTGTGGTGCCAAGCCTGAAGGAAGTGCGGAGTCTTCTTTGCTTCTCTTCGTTTTCTGGCTAACCTCCCCTGTCCTTTTCCGTTTTTCTTCTCTTCTTCTCTTTCTTTATTTTCTTTTTTCCAGTTTTTCTGGTCTTTTTTTCTTTTTATTTCTATTTGTCGCTCCTTCGGTATTGATCAATTTCTTTCTCCTTCTTGCTCTTTCTATTTTTCTTCCTATTTTTTTCCCTTTCTTTATCTCTCTTTCTATTTGTCGCTTGCTTCTTCTTTTTTCCTATTTTATACGTGTTTTGCCTGCGTTACGGCTTAAGAGACGACAGCATACGACGGCATACGACAGCCCGGGCCTTAAAGGCCAACTCCGGCGATTTTTTCACCATGTCAGGGTAATGGTGCTTTTATGTTCCTGAGACACTCTAGTCACGCGCCGATAGCAGAAATGCTCAGCAAATTCGAAAATAATTTTAATAAGCAAAAAGGCGCAATACCGAAAACCGAAACCCAACCGAGTGTACTGTCTCCGTATGACTTAGTAGTTGTTACGAACCGGAAGTCGTGCAAGGCATGCCGGTCACGCCAGCGCGGAGTATGAAAACTGTGACAGCCGGGACGAGCAGGCGCACAGTGGAGAGGTGAGCGCGCAGCCGCGCATCAGCTGTAATGTCTGCGAATGAAGTGCCGCGTCTGATACTGGACAGTTAGCGGTGTCCTTGGCTGCGTCACTTCCGTCGCCTTAACAATATTGACGTCACAGACGCAATGTTGCCAATAATTGTGGGAAACCGGGAGGGCGTTTGCAGACAATCTTTAAAATTCATTGCAAAGAATCTGCGCGTGTCTCAAGCCTGTATTTGGCATAAATTACGGAAACTTTCAAAGGAACGTACCCAGCGAATTTCACTGAGATCCATCGACCTTGAAAAATCGCCGGAGTTGGCCTTAAAGTGCACCGCACTGATATCATCATAAAGACGCTCGAAGAACAAGCTCCTTGGCGCGAGCGCGCGCTCACTATGCTACAGTTGGATATGCTATACGTGGTTTTGCCAGCGTTACGTCAAGCTACATGAAACGACGATAGCATACGACAGCATGGACCCCCTAAAGCATGGACCACACTTACAATAGAGGGCCTAAATGTGAGTACTGTTTGGCACCGAATTAAGCCTGTAAAAAACAAAGGAAGAAGAAGGATGCACATAATACTATGAAAACGAGGACTAAGAGGAAAAGAGAACACCAGGCTGATCGAGCGGTGGGTCTCAAGCTGCAGCACGCAATGAGTTTACACGACGCACACTTGTGTGCATTACCGAGCAAAAAGTAACCATTACAATAACAATTCCTCTCTTCAAAAACGTCATCGATTAGAGTGTCCAATTAGTGGCCCAAGAAGTAATTGAAGAAGCACTGAAAACTAATCGCTATATAGCAACACGGCTATTTGGCCTAATCGGTTCATGCTCAAGAAAACGGGGACGAAGCAGAGAACACACGCAGGACAGGCACTTTCTAACAACTATATATACAATACTTTCGCTATATACACTACTTTCCTCCAAGCTTTCATTAACATTGTATAATGCAATAAATATATAATATAACAATAATTGTGGGGCTTTTACGTACCAAAACCACTATATGGCTATGGGAGACGCCGTAGTGAAGGGCTCCGGAAATTTCGGCCTCCTGGGGTTCTTTAACGTGCACCTAAATCACACGGGCCTCAAGCATTTTCGCCTCCATCGAAAACGCGGCCTCCGCGGCCGGGATTGAAAGACTGAGGTAGGAGATATACTTTGAAATGTACTTGAAAGGTTACAGCAAAATACCCCTCTCTCGGAGTATTTTCAAGACTACACTGAAAAGTATTGAAGGTAGAGTAAATTGAGCAGAGTATTTAACATGTGCGCATGCCTGCTATACGCTTAGGCAGAGCGCACCGACCTCCATTTTCCTTGTTTTCTGTCTGCTCGTTTGATTATTGCTGTGTGAACGTGTATGGTTGACGTCCAGCACCAATTTAAGCGAAATCTGGAGACCTCTCCACAGAGAATTTAAGCAATGAAACGACAGCAATTAGGATATAAAAGCAGATCCTGACGTTTTAGCACCCACCACGGCTTGTTTTATCCATTCTGTCGCAGCTGTCGTGATTTTCCATTAGTACTTGTTTGTTTCACGACATCAGTCTTTTCTTTATTCTTCCCACCTCCTGTGTTCTCATTCCTCATTTCTGACAGCCATGCAATGAAAAAAAGTAGAAGCTATTCTGTTATTTGGCCAAATTCAGCCAACTTTTGTCACTTGTTTCTTGTAGATGAGAGAGAGAGAGAAACATTTTAATGAACAAGCTGGAGATGTTTGCCTGGATTTATTGCTTCTGCATGCTACTACCAGGTGCTGGAAGGAAGGAGGAAGGAAGGAAGGAAGAAGACAGGAAGGAAGGAAGAAGGAAGGAAGGAGAGGAAGGAGGAATACAAAAGGGAGAAGGCTGGGAGGTAACCAAAGAGCATCCGGTGGGCTACCCTACGCGCGGGGAAAGGGCAGTGGAAAGATGAGAGAGAGAGAGAGGGGGAAGCGAAAAAAAAAAGGAATGATCCAGGTGCTGGGTGACGGATTATGATGTAGACACGCTGATAAACAGCATAACACTTGGCTAAGAATCAAAGTGTAGTTTCTCGTAAAGCTTTAAAGAGAAGCAGTTTTTATTAGAGGCACAAAGCTGATAGTTGCGCATAGTATGTAAACTTTTTTTAATGCGCTTACCGTCTTGTATATGAGCTTCATAAGAGGTGATAGTTGTATGTTGTGCGGTGTACTTCAAACAAAAAGAACGACAAAGTCAAACAAGTTTCAGGCATGTGCGCTATTCTTCGAATGAGAGGATAAAGAAAAAAAAATGCGCTCGCGCACTGCCGCAAGAAAAACATGAGACATCAAGCACACACGCAAACACAAAAATTGCGAAAACGACTAGAATATAAGAAAGTAATATTCCTTCTAAGTGCGCAGAAATTGTCGACGACGATTGGCGCGCACGTGGCAGAAGCTTGTTTCACTCGGTCGTTCTTGGTATACGAAGCACAGCGCAGAAAAAACGAGTACCGCCCAAACTGACATTGAAGTTCGCATACAAAGACGATGAGGTCGTAGTACGCTCGCTTCAAGGTAGTCGCGAATATGTTTCAAAAAAAGCTACTAGCCCTACGTTATAGGAATGGCGGTGTATCTTGGTTACAGTAAGGATACTCAGGTAGCGAATTTTGTTAAAGCGAAAGCCTTGTATGTTTCGTGCGAACGTGACCTTGCACGAAAAGACGGCGTGAGTGAAATGAAGCAAACAATATCACCTGACAACGCGAACTGCGCGTTCTCTTCGTCTTTGCGACGTTCGCGTGACTAAAAAAAAATAAAAATAAGCGGTGTTCGCGTGGTGTAACGTGCACAGTAAAATAGCCACACCGGATAGGTTTCGCCTTCAAGTCGTCTTAGGCGAACGCATAAGTGACCCTGTGAGCTTTTCTGCCCACCTTCAATCTGTCGTCTTTTGTCTCACGTACAGCACAGAAATACAGCAGCATATATGAACCTGGAGGAGAATCGACAATTCACGAGGAAAGTGCGGTAGCAAGACCAAAACAACATTTCCATTCTTCTATTCTGCGATGCGTCTTCTCCGCGCAGCTGCGGCCAAATCGATGCATCTGGCGATCTCGCGCTGGCCGATGTAAACAGGCTGGACGCCGCGTGGACGGCCTCAATAAACGCGAGTAGAGGTGAAACGAAACACAAACGGCGTCTCTGTTCCACATGCGTCCGTGTTCGCACGCCCAACCTTTTTGTATCATGAATTTCTACCAACTATAGCTCAACTGTGTCTTTCCTTTTCTTAACTGGGCAGACGCTTTTTGTAGCAAAAGAAAGGGTACAAAATGTATCGCGATCATCATAACCATATACGTACATATAGACTAGGATATAGCAATCAAAACGTTAATTTAGGAAAAAAAGAAAGAAAAAAAATCGGCAGATCCCACGCTTTGTGGGAATCGGTATCATGCGAAGCAGTCAGCGATTAATTCTATGCTGTACTTCATGGCTTTGAGCTAAGCGTTATGAGGTGGATCTACGTGTTTTTCTTAGTGTAGTAGCTATGTGCACATCGTGGGCTTACAAAGCACGTCGACAACACTGGCGTTTAGCGGGTAACTTATCGTGCGACGTAACGTCAGCCCTCACGTTAGAGTACATACGTCAGTATTATCGAAACTAAGTGCACTGTATGATGCAATCATGTGAATATCACACGTAACTTTCGTTAATGTATTCCACCAGGTCGAGCAATGCTTCAGTATAGCTTGTTAATCATAGGAATACAAATGTAATGTTTATTAGACTGCCCTAAAAGCGGAGAGCCAACACTAGAACCACAGACGTTAAATCTGATATGATGCCTGTATCGTAGGAGTATATATGTGGTGTTTACTGATTCCTTGCAAAATCAGATAGTCAGCACCACAAACACAATTGACGTTACACCGACATTACGCCTGCGTAGGCTGTTTTTCCAAACCAGTTTATAGACGTGGCGTGGCTCTGTGGTAGAATACCTGATTGCCACGCAGACTGCTTGGGTTCGATTCCTGCTGAGATCCTAATTATTATTCTTTCCATTTGTCTGGTCAACGCTGCCAATGTCTTAGAATAGAAAATTGAGCGAGTTGGTATTGATTCATACTTGTCAGCGCTTGTCCTGTGTACTTCTTCTGTTCCTTGTCCCTTTTTGTGAGCGCTGCACAGTCCTAAGTATGAAGCTGCCAATGTCGCTTCGTCTTAACGCTCTCTCATTTAAATTACCAATGTCTGTTCTTACCATTCCTGGTTAGATATAAACTGTTAATCACCTGTGGCGCATACTCGTACACCGCGGACCGTGGTATACGGGTATGTGTCACACGTGTCTGGAGGAAAGGGTTTGACGAATTACGCGACAGGATTTTCACTTTATTCATGTCATGACCAGGCAGCCATCTTCGTCAAATCCTCTTACTCTCCCATGCCAATTTTGGTCTATACACCAAGTTAAAGAGGCGATCATGAGAGCACCCAGACGTAGGCGGCTAGATAGATAGATAGAAACACTCAAAGTGCCAAAAGTTCGCTAAGAAATGCTTCGCACTTAAAAAGCTGTCAGGGAAGCGGGTGGGTGGGGCCCCTATTTCAGGGCTCCACTGGCGCGGCCCGCCGCGCCTGGCTGAGGAGCGCTAGTTGCACCGCCTCATCCTCACTGGCGAGCACTGCTCCCTTCCGGAAATTCTGCCGGCTATTTGCAGCGAAAATAGTGTCTTACCACGCATTCCACAAACATTTATTGAATCCTTACGTTCAACAAAAGAATAAAGAGAAATTGTGTGCTCATGCAGTTTTCTGATACCGTACGAAGACATATATAATCAAATCTTATTACGCACTTAGAGACAAAACTGTGCTTGAATAACCTACAAAATGATGGCGACTGTAATATATAAAACTAGTAAAAAAAGTCACGATATAGAGAGCGCTAATGCTCGCCATCTATAAATAATTCGACGTCATGACACCGTCACCTAGGAATGCTAATAAAGTTGGCAGAGGCTACTTGTAGACCTGATGGGCAGCTGCAAGTTCTTCTGGAAGAAAGAGAGCGTTCAGAATAAGTGATCTCCCTCTTTCCCCCCCCCCCCCCTTTGTCCATTTGCTTCATGCAAGCATGGCGAACCGGACGATTGCACCGCCCTCCCACCTTTCCTTGCAGCTCGGTGTTGGGGGAAGCGAGAGAGACGAGGATTTCCTTTTCCTAGTCCGGTCTCTCACTCTCTCTGGGTGTTGTTAAATAAAAGCAAAGAAAGGCAGTGCAAAGCACGAATTCATCGAGACGAGGCGGCACGAAGCTTCAGTGCTGTCAACATCCGCAAGCAGCTTCTGTCCGCTGCGTGCCTGTCGTGAGCAGCAGCAGCAGCGACCGCACTTACGTAAGCACGGCGCCGCGCATGTGCGCGATTTCGTGCGCGAAGAAGCTATCTCGTTACGTCCTCAGTCCGAACACGACACCCGACGTGGGCGATGCGTGCGTCACGACCGACAGGGTCGCCCTTCACGCCGAACCCACTCGCCTGCCCAATCCGAGCATGCCATTTGCCGTGGCCTCTTATGGCGGCGGTGTTTGAACGTAATCGCGCTAAAGAGCCCGTGCCGCAGAAATTCCGGCGTCGGCGGCATTGGTTGCGAGCGAAAAATCGCGATGGATGCTACGAATAAAAATTCGGCAGATCCCACGTGTTGTGGGAATCGGTTTCATGCGAAGCAGTCAGCGAGTACTTCTATACTGCATTTTATGGCTTTGAGCAAAGCGTTACGAGGTGTTTTAGGTGTTTTTGTAAGTGTAGTGGCTGTGTGCACATCGTGGGCTTACCAGGCAAGTCGACAACAGTGGCGTTTAAAGGGTAACTTATGGTGCGACGTAACGACGGCCCTCACGCTAGAGTACATGCGTCAGTATGATCGAAACTGGGTGCATTTTATCGTGCAGTCATGTGAATAACATATGTAACGTTCGTTACATATGGGTCGAGCAAATCTACATACTCCGGGGTCGAGCAAATCTACAATATAGCTTGCTGAATCATAGCAATACAAATGTAATGTTTATTAGACTGCTATAAAAAGCGGATATAACACTGGAATCACAGATGTTAATTGATATGACGCCTGTATCGTAGGAGTGCATATGTAGTGTTTATTGCTTTCTTGTAAAATTAGATAGCCAGCAACACAACCACAGTTGACGTTGCACCGACATTACGCCTGCATAGGCTGTTTTTAAAGACGATAGTCTTTCTTGGGGAACTTAAACGCAGAAATTTTGGTCTGTCTGTCTTTCTGTCTGTCTTTCTGTTTGTCGGCACGTCCCTCGATTCAGCCACTCGGCCAAAGTTGAACCACTTGCCCAAGGGCCAGCCGTCTTGAACTGGTACGGCTGTTCATACTTGTGAACGTTGTCGATCAAAAAGTAAATATCATGCATATCTGAGGTGCAACATCACTAGGTAAGTATTAGGTGGCGTGTTCCTTTAATAGAAAATGCATACATACGTAATTTTAAGGACCCTAGTTTCTTAAGCTGCGCTGAAAATGCATAAGAATGGAAGCTTGAGCGAGTTGGTATGCGTTCATCTTTGTTGAAACAGCGCTCACTAGACGACGACGAAGTAAAAGAAGGCACAGGACAGGCAGCGCCTGTCCTGTGCCTTCTTTTACTTCGTCGTTGTCTAGTGAGCGCTGTTTCAACAAAGCTGAAAATGCGACTGCGCTGAAATTTGCCTTCCTCCGTGCCCTTCGTACGAGCTCATTGTTGTGTTTCGGTTTCGGTTCTGTTGCACTGTACGAATGCCATGGGTTGGTGTTGAAAAACTTTAGTTTTGAGAAGGCCAAGAAGGTGAAAAAAAATATTTAAAAAATGAAAAAGCAGCGTTGTGGGCGGCCTTCAGGCGGCCGGTTGTGGGCGCCGCTCTGGCGTTCCTGTTTTACCCAGGCGACGTGTAAATAAAAGAGTGTGTGGAGAGTACTCGTTAAGTGCGGACGTTTCTCTGCTTCAGCGCTTCGCGCCAAACCGCGTTTTCGGGCTGGCTGGCGTCCCCGCCGGTCGCGTTGGTCACCGCCGGTCTTCGCCTGCTGCTGCGCCGGGACTACCAGCACGCAACACAGCACTCATGTTTCCCGACGTATTGCCAGATGGCGTCCATATCTCACACAGCGCCTCTTCTATCGTCTTTACACGACATTTGCAGCGAAGCACGCAGATACGCGGCCAATTTTTTTCCAAACCAGTTTATAGACCTGGCGTGGCTCTGTGTTAGAATACCTGATTGCCACGCAGAATGCTTTGGTTCAATTCCTGCTAGGATCCTAATTTTTATTCTTTCCAGGAGGATCGAAAGGTGGGCCAGTTGGTAATTCATTTTCTTCGTTCAGCGAACTGGGAGCGCAGAAAAAGACACAAAGGAAGAAGCGAGGAACCTTTTTCTGCGCTCCCAGTTCGCTGAACGAAGAAAATTTTATTCTTTCCATTAGTCGGGTCAACGCTGCCAATGTTGGTTTTCCTAACGCTCTCGCATTTAAATGACCAATGTCTGTTCTCGCCGTTCCTGGGTAGATACGAACTGTCAATCACCTGTGGCGCATACCCATATACTGCGGCCCGAGGTAAATGGGTGTGTGCCACACGTGTCTGGAGGAAAGGGTTCGACGACGTACGCGGCAGGATTTTGAAGTTATTCATGTCATGACCCCATAGTCGTATTCGTCAAATCCTCTTAACCTCCCATGTCAATTTTAGGGGCGAAGCTCCTTATAGCGGCACCCGTTCGTCCCTCGTAGCGTAGTATGTAACCAGTCTTACGCTTTGACCTGCAAGGTGGTGCCGGTGGGAGATTTTTCCTGTGCGTTGTTGAACAATAAAAAATTCGCAGCGTTAGCTAAAAGCCGACTTCTTCTGTCTCTCATTCCCATTAGCAGCCATTCTTTACCTCCAAGGTAGTGCCTGGTGAGATTTCTCCTGTGCGTGATTAAACAATAAAAATTTTGTTCAAAACGCCGTTGATTGATGAAATAAACCAACAAAAGACGCCAGATGTTTTGTGAAAGCAAAACGAAAGAACGCCAGATGTTTCTAAAGCAAAACGAAAAGACGCCAGCTGCTTAACGAAAGACGCCAGATGTTTTCTAAGCAATGGTTTTCTAAACAATGAAAATTCACAGCGTACATGTAAAATTATAGTGAGCTGCAAGTCGTCATAACTCATCGAACCTTTAGTATAAACGCGCCCGATCTCACGTCGGTGATGATGTACTGGGCAGAATTCACGGAAGATTCACGGTTTACCGATGAACCTCCGCAGCTTCGCCCACTCATCATCATTCACTCCGTGGATATGCTGTGATTTTTTTGTCTACATCATGTTAAGGAGGCGATCATGAGAGCACCCAGACGTAGGCGGATAGATAGATAGATAGATAGATAGATAGATAGATAGATAGATAGATAGATAGATAGATAGATAGATAGATAGATAGATAGATAGATAGATAGATAGATAGATAGATAGATAGATAGATAGATAGATAGATAGATAGATAGATAGATAGATAGATAGATAGATAGATAGATAGATAGATAGATAGATAGATAGATAGATAGATAGATAGATAGATAGATAGATAGATAGATAGATAGATAGATAGATAGATAGATAGATAGATAGATAGATAGATAGATAGATAGATAGATAGATAGAAACGCTCAAAGTGGCAAAGGTTCGCTAAGAAATGCTTCGCACTTAAAACCAGGGGCTCCGCCCAATCGCCCCCCCCCCCCCTGGATCCACCACTGCTCTCATAATCATCATATCGTGGTTTTGAGACGTTAAACCCCAACAATTATTATTATTCATCTATAAACAGGCGCGAAAAACTATTTCGCCTGTCTGCAAGAAGACGCGGCGCAGTGGCTGCTCCTGAATTTTATGCTTCACATAGAAAGAAAAGGTTGATATTGCGGTTTTCTTGCGCACGTACAGCTCGATAGGAACAGATAAGCACCAAACACCACGCGAAGTGGTAAGGCGATCCGCTGGCGCAAGTGAGAACACTTGTGGTTTTTGACAGAAAGACACGACCACGACGCGCATCATTCAAATTTCTTCACTTCCTTGTCACGTGTAGTTCCGATCTGACGTAACAGAGAGGCCGCGTTTTCTGCACGCCGGGGGCAGTCAGCTTCGATTTCGCCCTTAAAATTCCATTATGAATATCTCGAATCCCGTGCAACTTTCGTGATTTCTAAAAAATAGTTATACCATAAATCAGGGGTCCCAAACACGCGGCCCGGCCCGCACATGGCTGTCGTCATCCCAGACATTTTTTTTTGCTTAATAAGTATGTTCATGAGTTACATAAGCATGACTGGTCGCAAGCATTTTTTTTTTTTCGTGAGGTACCGCTTGCGGTCACCATGTGCCGATACCATAACCGTGAAACAAAACTCTCCATTTCAGAACCGGCGTCCAGATTTTTGTCACCTTGGAAATCGGTATTGATACCTTGTTGGAATCCTGGCGCCAAATTCCCTTCAGAAATGACCCGTATACGAGAGTCTTCTTTCAAATGGCAACGTTAGCTGACAATTTGTATGCAGTCCACTCTGCCTCCCCCACCCCTGCCTTCTTCACTTTGCGGGAGTACACTTTCGTGACTGCGGCCCGTTAGCTCAGGTGAATTTGGAACCCCTACCATAAATTATCGCGCACTACAACTTTCTAATACAAACAAGTGCCCTAAGGTCAATAATCAAAAAGTTAATTAACGAGTTTTGTTAATTAGTCTCGTCAGTGTCATTTTAGTTGCAGCAAAGTATGTCCGCTCGATACAGAATACGCGTGCGAAAGTGAGTGTCATAGAATTTTTATTTTAAAACCTGTATTGTCTAAATATCTATATATGCCCCGCCACTGTGGTCTAGTGGTTATGGTGCTCGTCTGCTGACCCGAAGGTCGCGGAATCGAATCCCGGCCGCGGCGGCCGCATTTTCGATGGAGGCGAAAATGTTTGAGGCCCGTGTACTTAGGTTTAGGTGCACGTTAAAGAACCCTAGGTGGTCGAAATTTCCGGAGCCCTCCACTACGGCGTCTCTCATAACCATATCGTGGTTTTGGGACGTTAAACCCCAGATATTATTATTATTACATACATGCCTAATACGTGATCGTGACGTCAGAGCGAGCGCGCAGTGCACACAAAGCAAAGGCCGAACAGACACACTCGACCAGTACGCCTTCTCTCAGAGGTCACGTGCTGTGCTGATAGTAGGCGGGAAAGAGCGAAGATAGTGCTCCACGGAGAGTTCGCTTACCAAGTGTGGGTGCGTGACGCAATGCCCTGTCGTAGTTTTCCTCCGAGGCGTCTTCGTCGGCGCAATGTTCTTTTTTCGCGCCAGCGCATGACGCCCCCATTCGGGGAGACAGTACCGTTTACGTAAGCTCTGCAGTGGACCTACTACACACACGCACGACGACAACTGGGGACCCTATTTAGCGCGCCAACGATGCTAAATTAAGTCACTAGGCCTCGTACAACGTACGCTTGATTGTGACGTTGACTGCAGTTGTAGGCGATGCGTTTTGTAACAACGCTAATCTTCCTCCCACCTTTTCTCGGTGAGCGCTTGTTGTGCGCACAGCGAAAGGGGCATTATAGAACGTGTTGCTATACCGCATATATAATGACATATTTGTCTTCGCTACTGGTCTGTGCATCTGTGAGCTATTTAAAGGAGCCTAATAGGATACTTTGCTAGGCCAGTTGGCTCATGGTCATAAAATAAAAGCAGAGCGCAGTAAAGACGAGACGTAGAAAAAAAAAAAGAGCGCTTGTCCCGTTTTCTTTTCTTTGTGTTTTCTTTTTTGTACTCTGCTTTTATTTTATTTTAAAGGGACACGGAAGTGAAACAATGAATCGGCTCAGATTGATCACTTGTACCTTGAGAATGTCTAAAGTAATTAATTTCACCATCATATGTTCATTAATAGAGAAGAAAATGAAGGTCAAGGTTTCCATTTTAAATTTCGTGGCAAAATCGTCGCACGTGAGGTCACGAATTTGAATGTGTATTTTTAGTAGTTTGGCGACATTGGCTCAACGAAATTTGCTGAAACTATGTATGTTAAGTCAATTGCCCCTTAAGAGGTCAATGTGCGTAATTTTTACTGATTAGGAACTACATAGGACCTAGTAGATGCCGTCAAAATCTATGGCGTCACGACGTCTGGCGTGGGGATTTCAAGGCGGCGTCGCCACCCGCATTTTCTTGCGCGTTTTCTCGTTTACCAAGCGTCCTCTCGCGGCAAACTAATAATAATAATTCACTAATATGAAAAAAATCGTTTTTTCTCTTTAGTGTCTGATCAAAAGCACCTTATCAGCGAGGTTTTACTTCCGTTTATTCTCCATAGCTCGAGCGTTTCTATATATCAGAATATATATATATATATATATATATATATATATATATATATATATATATATATATATATATATGTATATATATATATATGTATATATATATATATATATATATATATATATATATATATATATATATATATATATATATATATATATATATATATCAGGCCCGTAGCCAGGAATTTTTTTTCGGGGGGGGGGGGGCACTTGCTGAAAACCTTGGCTATTTGAGAAAAACACCTATTTTCGTTATTTATTTTGGTAAAAACACCTCGACAGCAGCACATATAGGTGCCTCGAGGATATACAGGCACCGAGTTGTACAATATGGCACAGGCTCGGTATTTCGGGTGAAATCTGTTTTCGCTACATTAATTTTCACTTTAGACTTACCGAAAGAGATGACCGTAGTATGCGACATACGTTATGACAGTTACATGCAATCATTCGAGACTCGCAGTCAGGGTAGTTTAGCATGGTAACGCGCCGTGCTGCTTAGCTCGAGGACGCGGATTTTATTACCGGCCACGGCGGCCATACTTCGATGGGGGCGAAATGAAAAAACACCTCTGTACTTGAGTGCACGTTAGAGAGCCCCAGGTGGTCGAAATTAATTGGAGTCTCCCACTACGGCACGGCGTGGCGGGAAACTACAATTAAATTTTAATTAACTAAGTGGGGGACTCAAAATTGCGAAAACTGAAAAAGGCATGTTCGCGGAAACTGAGTTGTTAATGAATGTACAAGCATCCCGGCTTACTAGTCAGTTTATTGTCTGCAACAGTTTTTCTGAGAGCCGACATAATAGTGATACATGCTATTTGTGCACTTAGTGACCTGCGATTGTGCGTACAGCGCGTGTTTAGGAACTGAGATTTTTCCTAATTTGTTTCCTTTTCATTATTCCTGTTCGACTAGTTATATCGGAATAGCTCCCACGTCCCCGCTCATCTACATGACGATATGACATTCTAGGCGCGGGATCAAATCCCAGCAACGGCGGCCGCACTTCCAAGGGACGTAATACAAACACGGCCTTGTACATGAACTTACATAGGTGCACCCAAGGGTGTTGAAAACTGACCTGGAGACTCGCTACGTCGCACCTCTTGATCATATCCTAGTTTCAGGAGGCAAATTCACTCATTTTTAATATGCATTATTCTACATTTACCTTAAAAAACGAACCTTTGCACTCGACGGTACATTGTCATGTGGTTGTGACAGCGAAGAAGGCTGCAGCAATACTGTGAAATACGTGGAACTCTTTATTGGGCGAACTAGTGCCCGGGAAATGAAAAGCCAGGGCATGCAAGATATTCACGCTGTACACTGACACGAGAACTGTCGTCGGCCGTCGAGAAAGAGAGACATAACTTTATTTGTGTCCTTGCTGGGGTCAAGGGAGGCGGGAGACTAGCCCTACCGGAGCCCCCCTTCCTCAGCCGGCAGCCAGACTGGCCAGACCTTGGGTCTTGGCGGCGTCTTCGGCCAGCCGGACTGCCCAGAGTTGGTTATCCGGGCACGCGCTGGTTATCTTAAGTTTAGGGTTCTTGCTGTGTTTGATGGTGTGTGTCGCTGCGGGACATGCCCAGATAATGTGGTCGAGGTTGGCGCGAGCCACCCCGCAAGCTTGCACAGTGGTGTGCAAACGTCCGGGTATATGCGACTGTACAGCGTGGGTGTAGGGAATGTTCGCGTCTGTAATAATCGCCATGTTGTCGACTGTTGCTTCGAGTATCTTATCATCGGTGGAACGCTCCGTCCTTTATACGTCAGTCATCGAATCTTCCAGCGTTATCGCTGGTGCTCGCGTAAGTTCTCGAATAAACTTTCGCGTCCTGCGCGTAACAGAAGGATCTCAAGCAATCGCGAGGCTTCCAAAACGTTGCGGGGCGGTCTGCGCCGAGCGTTGTTAACAGTTTTTGTGGGTGAATCCTGAATGCATCAGAATTAAGCAATAAACGTGCGTGGCAATACATTTTCCTGCCCGCTCAAAACCGTCCTTGACCGCTTTCCCATTTCGGCAGCGACAATTCCTCCAAAGCATACTTCGCCGTTGTAGTATATAATGTTGTTTGTTGTAGGCTACCGACAATCATAAAATATAAACTGTAATTCCTAAAAAATGTCCAAAACACGACAAAAGGACTGGCGCTCTTTTTTTTTTTTTTTTTTACGAGAGCGGGTAATCTTTCGGACGGTTTTCGCGGTGCTTTACAACAGTTGACGTCTTCTCGGACTGCAAGCACGCACACCGAATACGTGACGCTGGTGCCATAATTAGCACAGTATTGGCAATTCACAACAGGACGACAACGGAAAAGCGGCGGCCCCTGTAGTCGCGCACGACGTCCCTAATTGCGCGCGGTTTCCTGTGAGACCAGATTTAGCCCGCACAAATGAGATAGCACGCTTCCTGCCGACACCGGCGTTCGCTACAGAAGCAGCTCCAAGAGGGAACAGAGTTGCACCATATGCGTCATTGGTCCTGTGCACACAAGACTACTAGGTTTAGCTCTTTTCTTTTTCCGAATTTAGCGACGTCCAGTACATAGAAGGGAACAGAAAGCTAAGCTTTTATGATTTGATGTAAGGCCAAATATCATATATGCCACCGACAATTAGAGAATAAAAAAGGTTGCCACAATTTTTTATAGGAAGCGGGGGGTGGGGTGAGGGGTTCTGTCTGCAAAAAAAAAAAGATCTACTTTTGCAGAACAGTCGATATCTGAGCTAGTTGGTTCATGTTATTCGAAAATACTAGCAAAAAGACGACGTCGTACAGGTGCTCAGCGAGGGCATTTTAGGAGCTATAATATCGCCATTTCAGTCAGCATTGAAAATTTATTCCACAGCATACGTGGACGTCGCGCCTTATGTGGATATGTGCCGTAATCATTTAAAATTATTAGCGAATCCCAGTTAATTTTCCGTTAGTTAGCGTGATTTTGCCACTTATATACGAACGCCTTACCAGACGGTTTGCTTTCGAATAACTTCTTTTTCCTCAAGAAATCGTGCTTAAAATCTTCGGCACTGTTCACACACACATAGACAAAAAAAAAAAAAAAGCACCCGGTATGGTACGGCGATGTGAAACTAGCCTGCTAGCCTTTGCAAACGTTTTTAAGGAGTCTTTTCACGTCTCTCAATAATATCGTGGTTTCGGGATGTAAAGCCACAACAATTAATTAGGGAGTCTTTTCTAAAGAATGCTGTCAGTTTCACGGCGCCTGCTGTAATGTTATATCGCGAGCAATGGGGAGAACAGCGCAGTCGCAGCTCTGGTTCACAGGTTCCGACATCTCGGAACTGCTCGATTTTTTTTTAGTGTACAATTGTTTAGCTAAAGTAAATGTGTAACTGTTCAATCATACTCTTTCACGGTGGTTATCACGTGACGTTGTGAAAAACATCTACACGGCGTCCATGAGCATTTTAGTGCATTCAAAGATATGCATCAGGGGTTCAGGTAGGACTCGTATTTCTGGAGGGGTCCGACCCCCCATATGTGTGCGCGTCTGTGTGTATGGTCCTGACACCCTAAGGCTTTTTTCTTTTTGTGGTCTTTTGTACTATATACTAGACTCGTATGTTACTTATGAAAAAAAAAACTTTATAAGTTTTTTGTTGTAGTGTTCGAGTTGGATGCGACTCACGGGACCTCCGTGTACTTGAAAGTAGTCATCCCACGTCTTGAGCCACAGAAATACTTCTCATTAGGCAAACAGTGAGACGAAGATGCGCAACATCGTGTGGTGGGATTTTTGCACTGAATGGAGCTCGGTTTCTATGTCCTTTTTACAGTATTCAAGACAGTTCGTTGCTTCTATTGGTCATCTTTGACGACACAAGGCCCTGAGTCAAATTATTCAATTTTCTCTAACAATGGTGGCAGTTATAACTAAACCACTTTCATAGATGTTTGCAGACATCTGCCTTCATATTCATTTTCAATATTTCATGCAATGGTTTGCGGACCAAGTTTCAAAAAGACAAACTAATGCGCAACAATGTATAATCCCCCCTATCTACAGGCCTGTGCTACATAACGGCGCTTTTTACTCCATAAGGACGCAATGGAACTGCGTCGCCGTAAGCGCTGACGCTTCTTAGCATGTTTAGAGCAGTCACGGCGAACCCTACTGGCCAAAAAAACAAAATAAGTTACTGTGGCAGCTGCGGAATTCTCTGCCAACTCCGAGTTCAGCGTACCGCACAGCAATTATATCCTTTTGGCTCTGTAGCGGATAATTGACGAACAAAAGTTCAAAATGAATTGCACGTAAGAATGGCGACATTTCCTTACGTTTTATTTTTTAACCGCGATTCAGCGCTGGTGCAGTGACTCGCCTGATATACGACCAGGAACGTGGGAATGGGATCACAGACAGAGGAAAGGCGAGCGGCCGCCGCAGTGAACGCGACCGTTCGTTCTTTGTCCGCACTCGCCGTTCCTTTGCCGCCCCGCCTGCGCACGACCCACATATCGGTCCGCAGTAAGGAGGCCAGCCTACGACGGCCACGGACAGCATACGTTCTTTCGGATGCGTGCGGCACTCTTAAGTTAAAGGCACACTAAAATGAAGCAATTAATTTAGACTGATAAATTGTACTCTGAAAACACTAGCGTCGTTAATTTCACCACCATAGGTTTATAATACATGAGAAAATCAGACAAAGGTTTCTTTTAACTTTCCCGCCGAAATATCAAGTGGTGACGTCACGGATGTCAAAGTGCTTTTTTTTTTCGTATTTTGGCTACATTGGCTGAACGAAATTTTCTGAAACTTAGTATATTAAGTCTCTGGCTCTTTCAGAAGACTTGATTTTTTACACGATTACGAACTCCGTAGGCATTTGCAGACGCAGTCAATATTCATAACGTCACTGCTACTGGTACTACTGGTGCGGAAACTGCAAGTTGGCGTCGCCACCCAGTATTTCCCTTTTGCGCGTCTTCTCGCAGCAAAACGTGGTGTTTTTGGTGTCGTGAAATGGTAATTTTACTAATACGAGAAAAAAATCGTTTCTTATCTTTGGTGTTGCTTTAACCATTGTGCCACGTAACTTTCATCCCTGTTCTTTTTTTTTTTTTTTTTTTGCAAATATGTTTGCGGAACGAAGTTACGATGTTCCGCCAAGTCATTGACACTTCTGCGGAACGCAGTGCTTTTTAATGTCTCCTATGATCAACGGGTGCCCCTCCAACCCATATATACACTGCTCGTATGTATGTATGCACGTGCACGAGAGGGGGCTTATATGTGCACATGTGTGCCTATATTGGTTATCACCACGAAAGACCCCCCCTTCCCCCGACATTAAGAGTTCGTGGAGCAGCATTCAGTGTGGAATGCATTGAGCAGTGGCCAAGTTACTCGGCTGTAAAAGCAGACATAAGGGTGCTCCTTTCACACAAGTTCCACTTATAGCACTTCAAAACTTTAGCACATCAGTTTCACTTAGCTATGAGGACACGAGTTGGGGATGTAAATAAGGAAAGGGACGGAGGGGGGCGACTGTCTTGTCAATGGACAAAGATAACACAAATGTGGATTTAAACCTCCCCCTGAAATAAAGATCCTGGTATTATGCCACTGGTAAAAAGACAGTGCAGTACATGCACTGATGCAGCCAGCACTAGAGTGGCTGAAAAATTAGCCTTGAACTTAGCTGAGAAAGTGTTTCACAAGAAGGTTTGTTTCATTGTGAGGTGTTACAATCACCGAGTTCTACAGCCTCTGAATAGAAGTACGCAAAATGTAAACTCTTTACACATTATATTGCTATCATTCTAGTGGCAGTACATCAGCTCCTACACTTTCCGTGCTTTCAGCACCTTCCTTCGATCATGCAGCTGATTCTTTATTTTATTTCTACCAGAATGCGCCTGTTGCAGTATAGCCTCAAATAAGTCTGCACTTGTCAAGTACTTTGTGAAAACATGACTGTTTACTGGGAGTTTTTTGTTCATTCAGGTAAACAATGGTTACTACTGAATGTGTGTATGCACTATAAAATCAGGAACACAGTTTAAAACTAGCATACAGCACAAGTAGTTAGCTTATGATTTACTATGCAACACGTGAAACAAGAGCCAAATAGTAGAATGGAGAAGCTATTACAGGCCCATAACCAACTGTCAATGAAACTTTTAACAATGTTGACACTGGACAACATAAAGGAATTATAAGCAAAGTCTACTGCAAGATATGAGCTCTTCTATTTTTAATAATTTTAGCCATTGAGCCGGATCTCGAACACCAAATGAGCATGAATGCTGGTGTGGTCCTGAGGTTCTGTTTACAATGAACATATGGCACACAAAGGTGCACGTGTATGCACCACACAAGGGGAAAATAATTGATCACTTAAAATGCACTTCTTATAATGTAAATGAAATGAAAATACCCTTTTCAAGATTTAATGCTTTGTGAAAAGGCAAACATTCTTCAGATAGATTCTACACAGGATAGCTGCAATCACTTATCTGGAGATGAAAAATGCAAGTATGAACATAATTTATTGCATTTCTGTTAACGAATTTCACTTTCCAGCTGTATTTAACAACCTTGCATGCTATCTGGAAAAAAGCAATCGTGCTACCACAGAAACATCATGTATCTTGGAATTGCAAAATTGGGAACCTTCAAAAAGCGCAGCACACTGAAGTGGGGGCACAAAGGGAACCAACAGTGGCGATCGCATGCTCATATACAGGTCAGTGTGAAACACCTAGACACTTTTATATCACCAACAGTCTACCAGTGTCACCTTCAGTGCAATTTCTCTGAGCACGATAAATGTGCAGTATATGTTTAAGAATGTGCTTGCACCAAGTGCCTTCTTTAAAGTGTAAACTTTATCTTGCTCCTAAAGCCATAGTGTGTGTTGCAGCATAATTCCTTTTACAGTAAGTGGTGCCCTACCGATGGCACAAGTGCATTGAACATTTTCACATTCTACCCTGTAATGAATGTGCCTGAAATGCATGTTTTATTTAATTCTTTTCTATACATACACCCTGATCAATCAGTATCAAGTGCCCTTATCGTTGCTGTACATGACACAGAAAACTGAGGGCCTGTGTCTATTATTTGCATTGCTCAGAAATAGCCTACCATACTCATTTACCAACTTGTACAAAAAATAAAACGAGAACGGCTGCATCCCAAGAATTGGATGTAACACACAGGATTTGAGTGGCAAGATGTTCACAGCGCAACATGCTTCTCGAATGCTATCTTATGACACAGTCGCCAGCATTCTCCTTTTGCTTGCAAGTCCCGTGTCGTATGGTGTCTTCTTCCGTAGTGGAGAATGTAGATGGTCATCGCTTCATCAATCACAGAATCTGCACTCTTTATGAGGTGATCAATCTCCTCAGCTGAAGCCTCCTGACGGATCGCCTGAGGCACAGCATTAACAAGTACGTCGGACATCTTCTGAAGCTCATTGGCAAGCTCGATGCTGTTCTCTCCATATATCTCTCGGATCGCGTCAACAGCGGGACTCAGCACTTCACATGCCGATCGGAAGTCACCAATAGCACAGAAGCACTTTGCCACCATATCCTTGGCTTCTAGAAGTTTCAGGTTGTGTTTATACATCAGCTTCTCTCGTGCCTTCAAACACTTGTTAAGGCGCTGCAGGGCTTCCAAGTGGTTTCCCTTCTCAGCTAGTTGCACGCCTTGCACATACAGGTCATGCATTCGAAATGCCTTCTGCTCGCGTGCAAGGCACTCTTGAGTGGTGCCGCAGTCCAGGCAGGCGGCCTTCCCACTATCGTCGGGTGTATTCAGCGGCCCATCACAGTATTCGCACTTCAAGGCCTGTAGGCGCTGTTCGGCATCCTCACCAGCGCCACAAGCAGTGCAGTTGCAAGTGAAGAAATACTGTTCTTGGAGGGTCTGGCGCCGTTCAGAAAAGGACATTCTCTGGTAGTGAGGTCCGTAGCAGTTCAAAACTTCCTCCCCGGCTGCTATGTTCTTTACAGCTCTCACAACAAGGGTTGAGCCAAATGGAAAGTTTGAAATGATGTTGGGTTGCAAGCGTGGTTCATTAGGCTTGCACTAGGTAGATGGCGGTGGCTATACGAACTTGCTCCAGTCGTGACCACGACATCATCCTCTTGCATTGTTTTTGACTCCAGTGAAGTGATTGCATGGGCATTACACACAAGCTGCTGATGTGGCGTAGCAAGAGGCCTCCTGTGAGTGTTTTCAATGCTGCAGTACCGTGTTCCTTCATGCCAAGCCACTCGACCCATTTCTTCCAGTGAGACTCAGCGCTGAAACTTTTGAAGCCACTTCGTCGAGGTGAAGAACTGGACCTGATCCAGTAGCATATAGAGCAACGCTGCTGTCAGGGAGTATTGTAGCATGTCATCAGCATACATCTTGTCATCGTGTGTACCAGCTCATACACGGCATTATAAGGAAATTCACTGACTTTGTCATCTCCGGCAGAGAGTGCTCTAGAAAAGTGGCAAAGCTTGGTCAGACCCGTCACAAAAATAATCCTGATGGCCAAATGAGCAATTCCTACAGAGTACAAAAGGTTCAGGTTACCACACTCCCACTGGTGATACTGACTCCAGGAGTCCTTTGCGCAGCTGAAGGAACAGTACCGTACTTGGTGCACTGCGAGCATGGAACAGCATTTTGGAGCCTTTTGTGACAGTGATGGCAATGGGTTTTTGCGTGACCAGGCAGCAGAACCGAAGCATAAGGTTTCTCGACAAAGATTGCGTCTCCCGTTCGCAGCTCCCGGTTGCCACTACGAAACGCCCCTTCTCGGTGCTGTACAAGATGTCCACGCCGCTAGTGCAGTTCGGTACGGAATCGTGAACGCCGTGAACGACACTGGGCACTTGTGACTCGTCGTCTGGGTCATCTTCGTCGCTCGTGACCGGGTGGCATCTTGTTACCGGTACACGCTTGTTTGAACATGTCGATCTCTTTCACCTGTTGTGCGTGTTTCCGGCTGTCCAAGCCCGCACGCCGCAGCACCTTGCTGGCCATGTCGAAATTTTCCAGCGCTTCTCTGGGCTTTCCGAGCCGAAGGTAGCACTGCCCTTTCCGCAGGTACAACTTGTAGCGCATGTGGTTCGGATATCCGAGCTCGAATGCGTAGCGCACGTCGCACAAGGAGCGTTTGTACTTGCCCGCGTGGAAGTAGGCGGCGGACCGATTCGCGAATCCTAGCGACATCTCTTCGGCGTGTCCCTCGGCGTCAGCCGTATCCGGAAAAGGAGCCGAGAGGATGCTCTGCGTGTAAACTCCGCGGCTTTAGCGAACTGCTTGCGGTTGAAACAGATGTTTCCCTCGCTTCGTAGTTCGGAGGCCTTCTCCCAGAATTTGCGGTGCTTAGACGAGCAAAGAACTGCCAACCAGTGCTTGATGCGTGGGTTGGCTACTTCGTGGCGGAGGCAGAACCTCAGCCGCTCTTCATTTGTTCCAAGTGCACTGAAGACGGTAAAACCATTTCCCTGGCGTATCCGCTCTGTGGTGCTGTCGAGAACGTCCTGCCATGTTTCGATCTTGGACATGGTCACAGGCGGCTCACAGGTGCTGACCTTAATCGAGTGAACGAAGGACAGTACTCATAGTCCGCACACAGCACGAGCGAGATGCTTTCACCAAGCGAGCAGACAGGTCTGCTTTATGACACCCGCTCGCCACACGCTTGCGTACACACCTGCGCGCGGCAACTGTCAACGGCACACGCCCGCACGTGACTTCTGCGTTGAAGGTCGCTCGTTGTTTTGGTCGCAACAATTTCGGTGCGCCCTGGAAGTGCTTGATCCGAGTGCGGCCTTCACGTCGCCGACAGAACGGCCAGCGCAACAGGTTTGACTCGCCACGCTCGCCACACGACACGGGAAAGAAACAAGAGACGTCGACTTCCGCGTTTGGATTGGCTATGGCTCTCTGCGGCTAAGGTCGGCTATCAGCTTGGCTTGTTGCCAGACTGGCACTGTTTAAGGCCGCTCACAGCGCTCGTGCTGGGCACCGAAAGAGAGCACTATCAGAGCTACAGCGTTTATTACGCCATCGTTGCCCTCATCCACTTCCAACTGCGCGCAAATGGAATGCAGCAAAGCGCAGATGCGGTGCACGCCATTTGGAAGGAAGCATTGTTGCGCAACCTACTTTAAGGAAATTAAAGCAATGATGACCCTTAATGCTGCGTTTATGTGCGACCTAAAATCTGCCTTCCGCCACGGTGTAAGAAAATTATTGTGATTTAGGCATTGTCAAAGGGCTTTGTTTTGTTGAGCGGCTGCGTTGGAATGAGACGCGATTACTGAGCACGTGACCTTGCGCCGAGATTTCGGGCGCAATGTGCTTGCTTTGCCATCACTGTTCAACAATTAACACTGAAGTGAGATCAAAACTTCTCTGTGCAGTAGCTTGCAAGCAACGCAGTAATAACACTTCGCCTACAGTACATTCAAATCACAATGCCTACATTTTTGGCCCGCGTTGATAGGGTCATTATATTTCCGCTTCATCTTGACAAAATATGCTTATTCGTGTCTTGAAATTAAAAGCACCGTGTTTTGCGCATTTGTGGAATTCACGCGTACAGAAAACTTCATTTGCTAGAGTATGCAGAGCATCTCCATGTGTTACAATGTGTAAAGACTGGATAATGTATATTCATATACATCTCCTGCTTGAACTTTGGCGATCATTCTTGCGCTGCGACAGCTCCGTTTGAATACGATCATTACAGATTCTGATTCAGCTTGCTTTTCCCTTACGGTCTCATCAAGCTCCAAGAGGCATTGGTTTTCAGTGTCTTCTTGACAGAAAGTTTATTCGTGTCTACAAATTAAATGCGTGCCTTGCATATTTTTCTCATGGAAATCAAATTGAAAACTTAAAACAGCTGCCCCGAATGTGTGAAGAAAAGGCGAGAATAGTAGCTGTATATCTCCTTAATTCACTTATCTGATTAATGCAAATAGCGCGAAAAAAACTTACGACTAGACGAAGAAGGCTACAGCAAATGCGCTTGTGCTATAGCCTTCTTCGTCTAGTCTTACGTTTTTTCGTGCTATTTTATTCATCATGAATTACCAACTCGCCCAACAGTCAATCCTTCTAAGTTATATCACTTATCTGGCAATATTATGTTGTTTATGACCTTGAAATTTTGTCATTCTAGCGCCATGAGAGCATCATTTGAATGCAGACATCACGAGTTCTCTTTAAGAGATAGGAAGGAAGGAAAATTAACAGAAAAAGGAGAAGGCAGGGAGGTTAACCAGAAACACTTCCGGTTAGCTACCCTACACTGGGGGATCGGGGAAGGGGAATAGAAAGACGAGAAATAGAGAGGAGGGAAGAGAGAGAAGAGATGCAGTGCATTCACTACAGCGTGCGGGATTGCACCACAAGTCAAGAGATAAAGGCAAAGAAAAGGCAGGGAGGTAAATCAGTTGTACATACCCGGTTTGCTACCCTACGCGGGGGAGGGAGAGAAAGCAGGGAGGAAAGAGGGGACAAGTAATACACGCACATACAGACAGTCACAACCGAGAAATATTTGAGATCGGTGCTTCTGTGGTTGCCTAAAGGTAGGCTAGAATCCGAGATACTAAAACAAGGCTTGCAAGTATTGGCGCCAAGGAATCCAGAACTTGCACTGCGCGTTGAGCTGACGGAGTTGTCATTCTGTTGAGGAGAGTGCGCATCGTGGTCATGAGAGACCTCAAAACAGTGAGGACCTGTAGGTTTTCGTCGTGGCAATCATCTGTGATCAAATTTACAAATATTAAAATTCAGCAAGAATATTCAGGTTCGCGTTGGGGCTTTCTCAAGCTTTTTTAGCGCTCTACACATGAACAATAGAAAAGACAAAAGCAAAGCTCTTGGTTTAATTTACGCCTTTCTACTGTCCCTGTGTGTTTCGTGTGCTAAGATGCTAAATCAGGATATATATTAAGAGCTCGTGCCATTAGTTTCGTTTCACTTACTTTAACTCTCGTTAAATTAATTTAATAAGCTTAGGTTCCAGGTCACAGTGTGCTACACTGGCGTAGCACCCCCTCCCGAAATTTTTCAATTTTGCATGTGTACATATACACGCACACATACAAACGCGCGCACGAATTCATACATTAACGTGCCTGTCACGACATTAGACGTACTGAAACAAGGTTATGATGCCGCATCAACCCTGCCCCCCCCCCCCCCCCCCCCCCCACGACTACCACCACCACCACCCCCCACCCAAAATTTACAGTCACACAGCTCCGGCATTAATATAGGCTATTTTTTTTCTTTTACTTACACTCGCCACACAAGTGTAGCTAGTGTATAATGCTGCCCTTTTTTTCTCTTTCCGTGCAAGTGAAGCGTAGCCCGGCCCAACTACCAGAAGCCATTTCTTATAAGAGAAGTGCAGCCAGTGCAGTATCCCTGGTACCACATATTGTTGCTGTAATGTTGTAACGACGTTGATATTGCTGTCCTACGGTTAGCAATAATGGGCACCTTCAGGCAATGTTGACGGAACAATAAAGTAGCGATGTTGCTGGAATGTGACAACCAAATATTAAACCAATGTTGCTCGAATGTGATGCAATTTTGTGTACACAGTGCATAGTTATCGGTAATGCCTTAGGCTTCGTCACCTTTTCGTCAATAAAATTTTCCAAATCATCAAAGCTTTCGTAGGAGGTCGTAATTCAAAAGAGTTGTTGCAGCATGTCCAAGACGTCAAAGCGTCACTTCAGCACATTCACAGCGTTCAGATCCCCTGCGCGCACCACTCGATCGTTACTACCGGAGAACTTTCCAGCTGTGGATCCGACGCTGCTTAGCGGGGCCGGAATCACCGGAACGCCGATGCTTCCTGAGCAGGTGTATCACTACTGGAGTATGCCGGCTTATTAGTTTTCTCCTTGGCGCTGGAAGTTGCCGTCGGAGTTTCTTTGCGGCTCTGTTTTCGCTTGTCTTTGATGCAACCAGGGGCGTAGCCAGAAATTTTTTTCGGAGGGGGGGGGGGGTTCACCATACTTTATGTATGTTCGTGCGTGCGTTTGTATGTGTGCGTGCCTATATACGCAAGCAAAACTAAAAAAATTCGGGGGGGGGGGGTTGAACCACCATACCCCCCCCCCCCCCCCCCCTTGGCTGCGCCCGTGGATGCAACAATCGTCTGGAGCACCGGTCAATAGAGTACTTTCATGCGCCGTACTTCTATTGTTGAAGGCGAATCGGCAACCGAAGCCATGCAAAAGAAGAAATGAACGGGGAAAATCGCCCGCAGTTCGAGTGCTTGGGTTGTGGTGTGTTCAGTGCTCGCGTTGTTTTGATAGGTGTTTAATTAAAATGAAGCGATCAAGGCTGAAGAGGGCGCTCACTGATTTGACTCATCGCCAAATAAGAAGGCGAGTCGCTGAACGTGCAGATCGAGGTAGTTTTTAAGTTTTTCAATTTTCATCGTAAACTGTGGGCCTGAGAGTCAGAAAACCTAGTATGCGGGCTCAAGTGTTGCGAGATCATCAGGTAAAGTTTAGCATTGGTTCGCGTGAAGCAAATAATCCGATGGGTACGTTTATATGAATGCCGTACCTTATTTTCTTATGTCACATGCAGTTTTGATATTTGGAATATCTATAGGTTGCGATGAAGTGAAGTGCAAAGGAAGTTATTCAAAGGTGTCAAGAGGCAATGCATCGTTTTCACGTGCACGCATGGCTACATCAGAGAGCAATAATTCATTACTTGTTGATGCTAGGAATTCTTGCGCTTTTGTTTTATGATCAGACAAACAATTCGAAACTGTATCACGTCAGTATAATTTATGCTGCCACACAGGCGTGCGCACGAGGCGGGAGAGGGGGGGGGGCGGCCGCCCCCCTAGACATATAAGAGGGGGGTGCGAAATATGCCCCGCACATTGACTTAGTAAGGGGGGGGGGGGCGCTGCGATGAATCTCTGCCCCCCCCCCCCCCTGATGGGGAACCCTGCGCGCGCCCATGCTGCCACATCTCTCTTGCAGTCGATTCCTGTGCGCAGACCGTGCACTTAGACTACGTCTGAAAGTAAGGCTAAGGCATCGAAGTAGCAGCCATATAGCCTTATTACACCTAAACATTAAGTTTCACGCTCGTTCACAGAAATTTAATCTGTGCCCCATTTGTGTGTTTTTTGCGGTAATGTTGAAAGTGTTCTCTGTAATAAAGTTGAACTTTTTGTCTCTGTTGCATGTGTCTCCACCAGTTCTGTGCAATGAGAGTAAAGGCTACGAGTCGTATCAGGTGGAGAAGCGCTACCCTTCTTTGAAGTTGCCTATTGCCCCGCCACGGTGGTCTAGTCGTTATGGCGCTCGACTGCTGACCCGAAGGTCGCGGGATCGAATCCTGGCCGAGGCGAAAATGTTTGAGGCCCGTGTACTTAGATTTATGTGCACGTTAAAGAACCCCAGGTGGTCGAAATTTCTGGAGCCCTCCACTACGGCGTCTCTCATAATCATAGCGTGGTTTTGGGGCGTTAAACCCCAGATATTATTATTAAGTTGCCCATTGGTCAATCAGAGATGCAAACGCACAGATGATTGCATGTTTCCTACTGGAACAACGCCTGTGTTCCTATTAAGGCGAATGAAAAAGGTAAGACTGATATAAGGTGCGAATCAAAGCGTTTGCTGCTCCTAGCGAAATCTGCGTGACGGAGCCTGGTGGTTGCCCACTATATCTAACTACCAGTATAAAACACCGCAGTGCATGCACAGACGTCGTCGAATTTCTGTGCACACGTTGGCAACATTCACACATGTAGACAATACTGCTCGATTGATGGAAATATGTGGCTCAATGTCTCCTTAACGTCTTGACAATGTCTATTTGCAACACTGCTCCAACGTGTCTCCAGGAGGACATCAGCAACATTCAGCCAACGTTAGAAGATAACATGGCAGCAATATAACAGCAACATAGTGTTCTATGAGTCCACCGCAGTTTCGATTAGACGATGGACAAACTAGTGGACGTTGCGAACGCGCGGCGCCATTTTGCCTGCGACTGATGGCGTTGTCGCTACGCATGTATTAACGACAGTGAAGTTTTTAAGACCGACAGACAGACAAAAATTTCCTGCACATCCCTTACGCATTGTCGGAATCGATTTCATGCGAAACAGTCAGCGAGTAGCTGGTTGTGCCGCACTATGAGCAATGTCTTACACTGAAGGTGGATCGACACCCTTATGTGATTTGAGTAGTGTGCCTAATATGGGCGCGAGGCCCACCACTGGAGACGCGGCCGCTGCGATCATTTTGACGTGCAGGTTTGGATCACGTGATCACACGTTGCTCTGGCGAAGGGAAGCGGACGGTTGAACACGTTGCTTTAAACCGATTTCTGGCGTTTCCCCCTTTGAACAGCGTTGTTTTGCTCCCACTTCATCTGCGTGGACACCTAGAGACTACCCGATCTGGGAAAGTGCAGTCAAAGTTATCGGCGGCATGGTCCGTGCCACAGAGGGAGCCTAGCGTGAGCTTTCACTTTCACCGTTACCTTGCTTGGCAAGAGCGTGATACGACTGTCACCTGAGATTCCTTTATTGTTATTTCCAGCTCATTCGGTTCCTTTCTTATAGAGGATGTCTGTAAAATGAGCCCATCCAGTGTGACTTCCTTTATGTTGCGCTGCAGGCGACAACGTGGCCAGCTTCAAACACTGATTCACCTTACATAATTGTTGGGTTTCACGTCCCAAAACCAGGATATGATTATGAGATTATGAGGGAGACCATAGTGGAGGCTTCCGAAAATTTCGACCACCTCCATGGGTTCGTTAACGAGCACCTAAATATAAGCACACGGGCCTCAAGCATTCATTCACCGTGTAACAGCAGCCGAGAAGTGTCATGCTGCTTATCAATGAAGTTGTAAATGCTGGACACTGGTATTTTCACTGAGACAAAGTTGCCAACACAACTATCTGACCTAGTTGGGATCGGTTCATACGAATGAAGTGCGAAAAAAAGAAAAGAAACACGGGACGAAGCAGAGATACAAGCGCTTGTCCTGTGTGTATCTCTGCTTCGTCATCGTGTCTTTTGCGCTTCATAAACATAAAATTGCCATCTAGACTATAGTAAGCCACACCTTGCATTATGCAAGGGGTGGTAATTACTGTGGTTTACTATGTTTTTTTTTTTTCAGAACGCAGTAAATCGTCAAAAATTTTCATCCCAATGCGGCTCAATGGCGAACGAAAATGCACATTGTGATAGCCGTAGAAAATTCGCGCAATAAGTAGCAGCATATAAATATTACAATCGTGCCGCAGACAAACTTGTGCATGCTTACGTAAAATGTTATCTAGCTATAGCGTTTGCCTCCAGTCATATGAGAAAGGTTGTGGCTGCATCCAGCTATAAGCATGTTGGGCTGCTTCCCACAAAGCCGAGAAACCGCTTGCATCGTGCTTTATAAGGCTATGCTTGCTAAAGAGGAATGCAAATTTGCTCATGCTATTTCTTTCTCGTGACAACCGCGACCAGTCTTTAGAGGCGAACCTAAACTAATGAAGTTACAGGGTGGTCACCTTGCGCGCATTTCTTGCAGCTAAAATGTTTTTCTTTTGTTTTATTGTTTTGTTTGTTTTTTGCCTCAAGCACACGCTAAAGCCCATAAGAGGCTTATTTTCATTTCGACACAAAATGGTTCTTTACCTTTAAAGGGGTCATGAAGCACCCCTTGGTCTTGTTGAAAAAACACATCCTGCGGAAACTGACACGGCTATGAACTGCTCTGCAAAATATTACAGTCGTGCGCGCCGCGTAAAGGCCACAAGCGGAGCGCGAAGTTGCCGTTTCCCCAGGCACCCTCTTTTCATACAGAGGCCGGTTCTCACTCTCGTCGGTGGGCGGGGCGTCTGCACGTTGACGTCGCGGATCTGCCAGTTTACGTCGCAAGAGATATAGCATGCTTATTGGCCGATAGCTGGATGAGATGCGCTTCTTGCCACGGGGTGCCGGCACTTGCCCGCGCCGCACTCCTCAGTCTGCTAAATTTACATGGTAGCCGCACTCGCGCATGCGAATCACAGCGGGAGAGCGATCGCGTTTCATGACGCGCGCTGACGTAACTTCTTACCCCCGTGCCATCCCTCCCTGTCTAGCTTCCAGTGCGCTCGTCGGCACGAGAAAAGAGAGAAAGCGCTGAGAGCGTTCGCCAAACCCCCGTAACTCCGCTCGTTCTTGACGGATTCGAGACATTTTTGCGGCAATCGATTCTGGAGGCAGTAAACTACGATACTGAGGTCATTAGATCATTACTTGGAAAAGTGGTTCATGACCCCTTTAACAAAACCAGCGCGTTCGGCCCCCGTGGCTTCCATATCGGTGGCCGTATCAGACGGAGCAGTTATTTCGCATTTCGTAGTCAGTGACGAAGTCACAGCAGCATTTTACTGACTTCGTCAAAGTGAAATACAAGAATAATAACAAAGAACCCGCGAAAGCTGGGCTGCGGCCTGAGCGGGAGAGGGCTGGCGGAGTAATCCAACCTTGCACGTCACATGTCCTCGCGTCCATATTCTAATGGTGGCTCATCGGCTGGCCTAGGCGCCCGCACTGGCGTACGTTACAGCACATATGTCAACTTGATGAAAGCGAATTCAAACACAAAGATTTAGGCTAACCATCCGTCCCACCTGGAAGGCACTCACTTGTCGGGACTCGGGAGTCCCTTTTTTTACTCACCAGAAAAAAAAAAAAAAAAAACCGTGGCGCCGCCCCAGCTTGAGATGGCGCACGCTGTCTCGCAGGGATGAATCAGTAGGGCAGCCGAAGAGGACAGCGATGTGATGGCGCGACTGCGTGTCACAAAGGAAGGTGGCCAATTAAATCTTCCAGAAAGACAAATATTCTTACCCACGGATGGTGCGCGCGCGCACAGGCTGTTAATGCCTCCTCGCTTTGAGGTTGTCTTGGTGCACTGTGCATTCGCGATGTATTCAGCTACGGTTTCTCGCGATTTGTGGCGGCATTTACTACACGTGTGAACTGTTTCAGTTAACCTTTTTTTCCAGAACGATAGTGAAATAGAACAATCTAAATGATAAAATTGTGACACAGGATTCATTATCGCAATTTGAATCACACCTTCACTGACAAGCGCATTTTCGCTCTATAGACGAGATCGTTCGTTTTTTTTTTGTCTTTTTTGCGTTATAACTGATATGTGATTTGATGAAAATCGTTGCAATAGGGTTGCTTGCTTTCTTGTTTTGTTTTTCAAACGCAAGAGTGAAAAACTCATGTAGTGTTCTCCCGTTTGTTAATTTTGTTTTGTGCAGTTACATGTGCGAACTTATGTAAGATTGTATAATTCAGCATGGCGCACCAGCAGGGTAGGCGCGTACCTGACAGGACAAGCACAGTATGTGGAAATCAATGGTTACAAATCTGATCAATTGCAAGTTACTTCAGGAGTACCGCAAGGTTCTGTCATAGGTACAATAGTATTTCTAATCAACATGAATGACATTACAGGTAACACATACGTGCATGTCCTTCCAAATCTATAAAGTTATCTTGCCTTCAAAATTCTGCGTCAGTACTTCAAAAAGGCCAACTCCGGCGATTTTTTAACGATGCCAAAGTAATGGTGCTATTACGTTCCTGAGACGCTCCTAGCTGTCCCGGGCCCGATAGTAGAAATACTCAGCAAATTCGAAAATAATTTTAATAAGCAAGAAAAAAAAAACACCGAAACACAACTGATCACCGGAAATCGTGCAAGGCATGCCGGTCCCACCAGCGCGGAGTATGAAAGCTGCGAAAACGAAACACCACTTGCCACTAGAGCACTGCACGGGCCCGGGCCGGGCTCGGGCCTGAGCCAGGCCCGTATTAGGCCCGGGTCTCATACGTATAATTGCGTGTGTACGTTGTTTGGCTTTGTTTTTGGGGGTTTAACTTCTCGAAGCGACCCAGGCTATACGAGACGCCATCGCTGAGGGCTCCGGGTAATTTAAACCACCTGGAGTGCATTGGCGTGCACAGAAATTGCACAGTACAAGACGTCTGCAATTTTGCTCCATCGGTATGCTACACGTAACTTCAAGAAACGCCTAATATAAGTTTCCACCATTATAGTGAGTGAAAGACGTTCTCGGGTACCGTGTAAGGAAAGCAACGGTAAACTGCCTAGATTAGTACATATAAGATGTGCGCGTTTGTATCTAGGGAAACATTTCGAGTATGAAGTTTGCAGGAGGCTTGCTACATTTACTCAACAGCCCTAGTTCGTGTGCAATTGATGTAGACTCAAACGAAAAATGTCTGCCATGTTTTTTTTTTTTTTTCACTTTGTGGAGGTATTATATTTTGTAGTCGTTCTTTGAAATGCAAAAACAAGGCTGCGTGGTTAGCACTGCGTGCGTATGTGAAACAGCCATCTATGACTCCAATTATATTTTATATGGCCCTGCAAATATTCCGCAAGAGTTTTGTGGGCGTAATTAACCGAAAGTATACACAGTACCAGTGAAAGTCGTGACACTGAAAGAAGTTCCTAAAACAATCTCTAGAAATTATCTTGTGTGCGGCAGGTATCTTCACAATAACCGAAGTTTGGACAGTGGCTCGTTTACGCTCAAGGCATAAGCCTTTCGAGCCCGGGCCGGGTACGGGCCACATTTAAGAACACCGGGCCGGGCTCGGGCGGGCCGGAGCATGGCGTTTTCAGGCCGGGCCGGGCTCGGGCCGGAAAAATCGGCCCGTGCAGTGCTCTACTTGCCACCCATCGCACGCACGCACGCACGCCCGCCCGCCCGCCCAGAAGGAACTGAAATTCGCACGCCCAACCAACGAAGTGCTGGCCAAGCACACACGATCGTTGCCTTGTGGACTACAGACGCTGTAGTGGCACTTCGGTTCTATCACTTCCGTCACTTTGCCCTAAATGAGCCAGGTGGGCGAGTCGAGGCAATAAAATTCATTTGTAAAGAATTTGCGCATTTCTCCCGCCTGTAATTATAGCATATATAACGGAAGCGCGCAAAGGAACGTACCCAGCGAATTTTGTTGAGATCCACTGACCTCGAAAAATCGCAGGAGTTGGCCTTTAAGCAGTGCCACCTATCTCAAATGTGGGAAAGTAGAGGGACAAAGAACTTCAGTCGTGTATGGGCAGTGTGCATGCGCCTCGCAAACTAAGTCTGTGATGTCGAAAATATTTGCAGGACGGCGGAAACGTCGCAGGCAACCCCAGTAGCCAATAAACGCGCCATATTCATGACGATGTCGCGAGGTGTTGCCAATTTAAATAAACATTTCCGCTCACATTAAAGTCATGTTAAAAAATGATTTAGGCTACGTCCGCCACCAGTTCTTGGCCAGATATGCTAAGTATGCACAACGCCTCGAGATTGAAATTTCGGTGCAGTGCACTTTAATGCTTTGTAGTACCGGTAATTTACAAAGAAGAAAAATTGCAGAGCAAATAAGCTGTGCGTTGCTGTCTGTAACTGGCCAGGGATCAAGACAGCAGTAAGTGATGAAGATAACGCAAGTTTTACAAAATAAAGTTTATTTCCAGATATTGTGAGCAGTGGTAACTTTCTAGACTGAAGAAATAAAATCAAAATTGTTTCGAACTGTACTTCACAAGTTCTGCATAAGCTTCTACCGGACGCGTGCACTCGCACGAGATGTTTGCACTGCTTTTTACCCTGTGCAAGTTATTACGAGCTGCTTCAAGACAAACTGTGCCATGGCGTCAGTGGCATAAATCATAGGGGGGTCAGGGGGGTCCTGACCCTCCTTTATGCGGGCTGGGGGGACACCCCTTGCAAGCGTCCCCCCCCCCCCCCCGAGATTTACCTTTTAAACATGAATTCTGAAATCTGAGAACAAAAATTTTATTGAAAACCAACGAAAATGGTTTCTTCGATTGCGGGAGGCGACGACAGTTAGTCGGCCAGGAGCCCCTGGTCTTAGGCGGCTGCTGCCCGCCCCGCGATTCAGACCTGCCCGTCTCGGTCGGAGCTCCTCCTACTGCTGCGTCGTGGTAATTTGCAAGCCCTGTGGGCTGGCATGGATACGTATACTGGGTCAGCCTCATGCATAGTATGTGAGAGGTCGGCCCGTGGGGCTCGGCACAGCTTGCACTGAGGTGCAAGTGTCGTAGGAAAGGAGCCCGTTTGGAGTTGCCTCCACATGAGCTCCTGCAAGGGGCGTAGCCAGGGGGGGGGGGGTTGGGGGGGTTCAACCCCCCCCCCCCGAAAATTTTCAATTTTGCTTGCGTATATATACACGCACACATACAAACGCACGCACGAACATACATAAAGTATGGTTGAATCCCCCCCCCCCCGAAAAAAATTTCTGGCTACGCCCCTATGGCTCCTGCCGTTTTGTAAGCGATTCGTGCCCGGGGGGATAGTGAAGTCTGCCCAATCTATAATGTCGCGTAATTTCATGATACGTCACCATAAGGTCGCGCGTTGACCACCTATAGTTTTCTCTATCTCATTCCCTGTTCCGACCTGGGCTGGGCCGTGGGCTCGGGAGGCGAAAGCTCGAGTCTGATGCGCGGCCTCATTACCAGGGAGTGAGGAGTGGGCTGGTGCCCAGATAATTTGGACAGTGTGATGGTTAGTGGTCTGATTCAGAATTTTATTAGCTATTGCGGAAATGCGCCCTGCAGTATAATTGCGAATAGAGAATTTAGAATTACTGATTGCAGTGATGCTACCGAGGACTTCTGACTTGGAGCAATTTTTGGAGCAGCAAAATTTCCGTTTTGGAGCATTTTGGAGCAGCCAAATTTTCATCTTGGAGCACTTTGGAGCAGATAGTTTTGCATCTGGGAGCACTTTGGAGCAGCGAATTTTACATCCTGGAGTGCAATACAGAAGCATATTGCATTAAAGGGGTACTGACACAAAATTTCGCGGCCGAGATAGCCTGCTGGATCGATTTCAGTGTACGTGCGTGTACCATCTGCGAAATATCGACAGCGAATAAAGCTTGGAAGGTATTTTATATGAATATTGAAGTTCGCGTGCGCGATCCAGCATTATAGGGCGCACCTATTGCATTGACACCCTCGGAGGTGACCCGAGGTGACCCCCCTACTTCCCATACGTAACCGTTGTAGCCGGTAGAACAAGTTGTGATGACGTCGTAGCCGCCATTTTTGTTTTGACGCGCTCGCCGCTGTGCTGTTGGTGTCTCAAGGAAATCGTCGCCAACAGACGACGATGAGGAGGACGACGATAACGAGGACGATGATGGCGACGTCATCGCGCAGCACGTGCGGCAAGCGTGCGAATGCGAGGAGACGACGCGAACAGCGCGGAAGTGCGTCGCACTTCTGTGTGCTGACGTGATCGAGCGCTGCAGCCGCTAGGTGGTGATAGTTGCACCCGGAGGCTTGTCGTTTTTGAAACCGAAACTGACACTGGTCGGTAATGAGGAGCCTGTAATTAATTATCTGTCGCGCGCTGCAGCAAACGATGTGCCGTGTTATGACTAACAGGCCCCCAGCAACACATTGCAGCAAAAAAACGCGAGGCCAAAGTTTTTGTGTCAGTACCCCTTTAACATTCAAGCACCTGAGTATTATTATGGGGCTCTTATGAAGGCTAGAAATATTTCGATTCATTGCAAATCTCATGGAAAAAATCATCTCAGGAGCATAGGCGTGCGCACAAGGGGGGGGGGGGGGCAGGGGGGGGCCGCCCCCCCCCTAATCACCTAAGAGGGGGAGGCGCAAAATCTGCCTCGTACATTGACCCTTGCGTTAGCAATTATATGAATACTCTCGGCGGATTTTTGCCGTCGCCATTGCCGTAATTTTCCGTATAAAGTCCAAATTATTAACGTCACCACGTGCATTCTAGCCGCGGGTAAAAGCTTGCGAGCGCTGGCGACGAACGCGGCTGAAGCGGAGATTAAACTAGCCGGCCGTCTGTCTCCGCCGAACGGACAGCGCATGAGATAACATCTTCCCGCGTGCGGGCCTGCCGTCGATTGCTTATCAAACAGAGAGGAAACGCCCCGCCCGTCTTTCGTAAGGAGCATGAAGGGACGCCAGGGGAGCGGAAGGGGGGTGGGACCGCATCTTTCGAAGGGCGCAGTCGCTCGCTTGCGCGCGCGCTATCTCGAGGCATTAGGAGACGGCTCGCAAACTTGCTGTGCTCTCAACGCTTACTTCGCGTTTAGAGAACTCAGAGCAAGAAAACGCTTCGGTTCCTGGAGGGGCCATATTCCCTTAAAATAGCGTTTTGTTGAGTTACGCGAGATCGGATCCAAAAGAGTTAGCTGCTAGTCTTACTTCGTTTCACAATACAATTTTTTGGTATCGAATTCATTGCTTCGCTCTTAAGCGAAACTGAGTTTTTTAACCGTTAGCTATTGACCCCCGAAAGCGAGGGGCGGACGTGTAAGATGGCGTAGCCGCTTCACTGTGGGCCGTCAGCGACGGGCCCGCTACTGACAGCTGCGCATTTGCGGCTGCTCCGACCAGGAGATATGATTTTACTAATAAGATGACATTTTTAAAAAAGCAAGCAAAAAAATTCGAATTGGAACCCTAGCACGTGAGCTCGAAAGGGCAGGGCCTTTAGGGGGTATGTACCGCAGAGTGATTACAAACTCGGACGTGCTGGCGGAAGGAATTACGAAAAAGCTGTTCTGGATGAAGATCCATGGATAAAGCATATCTGAGGAAAAGTGTCAACGCGTTTCCACCGTTCGCGTGCTCTTCCATAAACGCGAAGCAAGGAAAATTCGATATTGTCCCATATATCTACTGCGAGCGATCCCAGATTTCATTCCGCGATGTCCGGAAACAGAAGTGACAGACATTTTAGCCGCACTCATGTAGTTATTACTGAACATTGCTTTCCTTACGTGCCGTGCGACGCTTGAAACGAGCTGTCAGCAGCGTTTCTGGAACAGACGACGTCCGCCGATGAATCGCCGTCGCACTTTCTCGCTACCGATAGGCCTAGACGTCACGAGCCTCTGCGGAGAGCGCGTTTTCTGCGTCGGCACCGTGCATGGCATCGTGGCTTACTCGGAACCTACGCGCGAGCGCTATTTATTCAGCGGAATAATTCTTGGTCCATGATTGCGACTTTATTGGCAGCCCCAAGATCGAGCTGCACATGTTCTGACGCGCCGGGGGTGCGATTGCCGGTGATAGACGCCCCCAAACCCGAGACTTTGGCGCAGTTTGGCGCAATTTCGTCGATAATATCAGGATGGCGCAGTAAATACAATTTGGCGCACTTTGGCGCAGTTGGCGCAGGAGTGGAATCACTGTGATTGTGTTCTGACAGTGCTGGATATATAGCCAAGGCAATGGCCGCGTTCTCTGCTTCCTCTGGAATTGCCCTTTCAATGAGTAGAAACGAAGTACAAGAGTGAAAGCTGTTCTTTATTGGTTTCAAAAGACACTGTAGAGACCGTGCTTTCTGAAATGCTGCGGGTGACTTCTGACGTGCCGGAAATGTTTATATGCTGGCCTTTGAAACGCAAAGTAAAGAATCCCCGATCTACCGTTATTTATTCATGTCGACGATTTGGTGGAAGACACTGACAATGGAGTGTGAATGCGATTGCTCGAGTACAATTGTTATTTAAACCAAGTCACTGGTGAATATAAACACGCTTTACAAGAAATATTCCTGTTACGTCTGTACAGCCACTTGTGGCTGTACGACGATTATTTTATGCAAGGAAACATGAACACTTTAAAAAGCGCAGCTTAGGCGTTGGAGTCACAAAATGGCTAACGTTTGACACCAGAATGACGCTCGTGCCACAGCGACAGTGAAGTCGCGCGCGCACTTCATCGTCGTTGTCTTCAAGCGAGACATGTCAATTCCAGAAGTAAATCCAGGAAGAATGAGAGTATACACGATTTGAGCTGAAGTTAAAGGAAAGGTGTTCCTTTACGCGTTATAGAAAGTGCTAGCATTTTCATCTGATGGTTTCACCCGATTGAAGTCCGCGGCATTTTCTCCTCAAAGGCGGATGCGCACGACGCCTGCACCAATGGGCGCGCACTCCAGACTGGCGTCATGCCCCGGACGGTCGGTGACCCCGCCTTCGAAGAACATTGCCAAGTGCATGAGCGGGACGATTTCTTTAAGGGGTATTCAGACGGGGGAGAAATGCTCGGGGGATAAAGGCGGAGCCTAGTGACGTCAGCTCGCGAGAAGTGTCCACAAATGCCCCCCACTTACACGGACGAGGCGAACGGAGGGGGGATACCAGTGTTACTAGACTACTGTGGTGGCTTGCCCCACCCGTTTGACGAGCTGCTGACGACGAGCTGCAGACTGTAAACCGCTGCCGCTCTCTGCAGGAGCAAGTGCAACAATGTGGACTAACAAGAGCCCGAAATTTCGCTATATCCCCCACCGCCGGTGGATTGTTTGTCCTTTCGGGGAAGAGGTCCCCGTCTCCCCCGAGGAGGCGTGGGGGGGGGGGGTCACGCCCACTCGCTAATCCGTGACGTCGCGGTCACGTGATCCGCAATCCCCGTCTGAATACCCTTATACAGACGGGGGAGAAAAGCATTTGTTTGGTCTTTTTGTACTAGCGCAGAACGCAACAAATAGTCCGAAACTTCCATCCCGATGTGGCTCGGTGGCGATCGAAAATTCACCGTGTGACAACCGTAGAAAATTCGCGCAATAAGGAGCAGCAGATAAATACTAAAATCGTGCCGCAGACAAACTTGTGCTCACGCAAAATGTTATCTAGCTACAACTCTGAATGAAGCGCGCGCGGGCATATACCGTATTTATTCGAATCTAAGCCGATGTTTGTTTTTTCGAAAAAAACGGTGTGCGAAAGTGGGGGGGGGGGTGTCGGCTTAGATTTGAGTACAGGGATTAAGTTTTTTCTGACCTTGCGAATTTCGGGAGTCGGCTTAGAATCGGGGCCGGCCTAGATTAGAGTAAATACGGTAGCTCTTCGTTTGCCTCCAGTCATACGAGAAAGGTTGCGGATGCATGCAGCTCTAAGTATGCTGGGTTGCTTCCCTCAAAGCAGAGAAATTGCTTGCATCGTGCTTATAGGGCTATGCGTACTAAAGAAGAATGTAACTTTGCCCATGCCACTTTTCTCGTGTCAACCGCGCAGTGGCGTAAATGCAGAAAAACCACAAGGGGGGACACACATATTGCCATGGCGGCCATTTTGTTTTTATTTATATAAAAATTAAAATCATGCTGCAATAAAATTAAAAAGAAACCATCACGGGTCCCCAGCTCATGGAATTGCAATGTTCTATTGAGACCTCCGAAAGTGGTCGAGCGACTGTTGCGATTTCAATAGTCTCACACAGCTGAGGGGGTATTGAACACAAGCCCACACATTACAAATAAACAGGCATTAACCAAAAAAGTTGATTACACTATACTGAACTCTCAAGCAATTCAAACATATGGCGTTTGAAAGATAAATCTCAAGGGGGACACTTGCAAGGGGTGCCCCCCCCCCCCCCCAACCTGAGCACAAGGGGGGTTCAGGACCCCTCCCCCCATTCCCTTGTTTTACGGCAGTGCACCCGCGACCCGTTTTTAGATGCAAACCTACAATGAATGAAGTTACACGGGTTCCACGTTGCACGCACTTCCTACAGCAAAAATACGTTTCCTCAAGCACACGCTGCATGATGCCCATAATGTTTAGTTTCAATTCGACACAAAATGGTTCTTTTACCTTTTACAAAAGCAGCGCGCTCGGGGCCGTAGCAGACGAAGCCGGCAGTCATTTGGTGCTGTCATGAGGAACGTAGTATTTTTTCGGAGCAGTTATTTCGAATTTCGTAGTCAGTGACGAATCCACAGGAGTATTTTACTGATTTCGTCAAAGACAAGGCCAATAATAATAATAATAACAATAATAATAATAATAATATAATAATAATATAATAATAATAATAATAATAATAATAATAATAATAATAATAATAATAATACGCGAAAGCCGTTGCGGGCTGAGCGGGTGAGGGCTGGCGGAGCAATCCAACCTTGCGTCCACACGGACGCTTCAGCATGGCAGCGCCACGGTATGTCCTCGCGCCCCATCACTTAGAAACGAACTGCCAAATATTTGCTGCTCAGGCCCATGCTCGTTTCTCTTATTTGAAAACACAACTTTCGTTCTGATATATTAAAAATAAAGCATATTAATAAAAAACAAAAAATTTAGGTGCACGTTAAAGAACCCCAGGTGGTCGAAATTTACAGGGCCACCCACTACGGCGTCTCTCATGATCATATCGTGGGTTTTGGGACGTTAAACCTCAGATATTATTATTAAATTTATAGCCTAGTAACTTTGGCATCAAGATGTGTTCAGCGAGACGTTCTTTGAAAGGACCACGACATTTCCGCAGACCAAAATAGCTCTTTCCATATTCATCTATGACCTGCTGTCCACCGTTTATAGATGCTATAAATGTTGCTGCTGATCCTCTTAGTTGCTTCACTTGCCCTACAGCTACATCGCTTCTCAGTTATCGCTTCCTTGAACTAGAAGTCTTGCTGAAACGTGCCAGTGGATACTCCGAGCAATATGTACAACTCTGCTAATCTAGTTAGCCTCATGTTATTCACAGAAGCGACGGTGCCTCAAACGCCAATGCTGACGCTACACAAATCCCTTGCCTCATTCGTGTGCACCACCTTAGATGTACTGATTGGGCAATTCAAAATTTTACGACAAACATTATCCTCCAAACGCACTTATCTGCATGCAAATTGCTTCGTATGAATTTAACAAAGACTTAACATGACTGTATGCAAGAGAAAGGGCAGGCCTAATTTCGCGGGAGTCTTCAGCACTAGGTCACACACCAATCCGTCAACGCTGGAGCGCTTCACACACTTCGCGAGCAAACTGATGCAACTTGTTCAATTACTCGTACATTGTAATATACCGTCAATCATTACAAGGACTAGTCGGAGCAATGATCAACAGCTGAATTCTAGTTGGGTAGTAACACACACAAATAAACACATGAAAAGTGGATGGGACAGCTTTATTTCTTTTGCGACCACAGACTATCGTTTCCTAGTTCACAGTAAGCACGCTTACGCCGCTAGGTGCGATCATTTTGACTTCGGAAAACTAAGGGAAGGGCATGTCAAAGCGTTAGGCTGCACATGAAAATCACACAACTGATACAACATACTGCACACCCGCCCGCGAGGTTTTTACGTCATGATGTCTTCCATGCATAAAAAGAGGATTACAAAAGCAAATTAAATCTGCTTCCACAGAGAAAGCGTACCTGCTGTCCTCTCTGCCTTTTATACTTATTTTGCTTGAAACGAGCAACTGGAAAGAGGGAACTTGAACAGAGGGTAACAACTACAGAGGCTTCGCTGTACATCGCCAATGCAGCTGGCGGGATAGTACCTGCGGCTAAAAAGTCTTCATTTTGAGGGAAACAAACTGGAACTGAACGGTCAATGTAGCCACTGCAGATGAAGCTAGAACTACGTCGCAGGGTCCAATGGAAGAGAGTCACCCACATAGTCACCTGCAAACACTGAAACGTAAGTTGCACAGCACCTAGCAATGAACCATTCCAAGGTTTTTGTTATCACTGCAGCATTCGTAATGACAACAAAAGGAAATAAAACCTTGAGCCAACAGCACTAGCAGCCATATCACGATGCAGAAGGAAGTCGATGCCTGCCCACAATCCCCGAGCTGCGGAAAAATAAGTGAGCGAGAAAGCAAAATGCACATTTCAGCACAGTGCAACAATTTGCCTGAAGTATGAAATTATTAGCTGACAAGCACTGTTCATTTCCAACCGCTGGTATCAACACCTCTATTGGCTTGTTCGGAAATGACTAAGTACTTTTTTTACAGCGAAGACTGTCGACTTATAAGCCACATAGGCAACTCCAGAGCATGGAGTTCCCAGAGCGGTACCGGAGCGCACGTACGTCCGTGTCGGGGACACTGCGCATGTACAGGAATGGAGAGAGGGAAAGAGAATGAAAACGACGCTGCCGGCGCGGCTGCAGCTGATGCGGTGACCGTGGCGCCGCTTGCGTCGGCGCTGCTGTAGCACAATGTCGTACATGGTGTATATAAAACTGGGACGCACGCGTTTGATCATTACGAGAAACCGAAGAGGGCGACACGGCGCAGCGCGCTCACGCCGGAGGCAGTGTGCTACCCCAACATATTGAGACCAACAACCGCACACGGTTTGTGAATCGACTTGACGCTCTCAAATGTGTCCTGTGTGAAAAGGAAATCATCACCATGTGTATCATAAAGCAGTGATCGCCATTGTTTCGAAATGAAATATGTATAAATGTATACATGTGTTTTTTGTGCAAAGTAATGTAGTTTACGTATGCAGCCAATGAATGCAACCTGAAAGCTTCGCTGGTAATCCGTCCCATATGAACGTTGTGGCCCCACCAATTTTAATTCGGTAGAATTTTCTAAATCTATGAACACATGTACATTATGCGACCACAATGAAAACGAACCCAGTACATTAGGATATGGATTATGCATTAATTGTAGGGTAGCTGGCAAAAAGTATTTTAAATGTGAAAATGGTGTACAACCCTTCAGGCTCAGTGCCCACGTTAGTGGGCATAACTTGCCCTCGCCAGTTGTGTTGACTCATCGCAAAGAAAAAGCAAGACATTGACCTTGGGATGAAAGGAACCTCCTGGATATTGAATGTTTGTTCGACTTCAAAGTGCGGCATATTGCTTTAATGAAGGCACTACCACATTCAAGGAGTTCGATATTCTGCACCCCGAGAGCAATACCAAAGTACTTTTATTTGCTTAAGCTGAATTACAAACCAATAAATTGCACGTGTTTGTAAGACCAAGACAATTATTTTTATGCAGATAACATAATTTACCTAAGAATAAGTATGTTTAATTACACTATATTTTGTCCTTCACACCAATACCACAACCAACAAGCCCATTTCAGTTCTAAAACATCATAACGCACAACTTCATTATATGCAGAATGTTGTACTGTAAGACCATTTGAAAATGGCAATATGCTAATATGGTCAAGAATACGCCGGAGCTCCCAATTAAACGACCATGACACGGTCACCCAACAAACTGCGGTTTTCAGCGAAATATAGAAGTGGAGGGCCTATTGCACCTGTACATATATTTAAAATGGATTGTAAAAGAATATTTCATTGCAAAATGAGCCCTATAAGTCGCCGGCTGTAAACGCCACCCACCACCGGCGACCGCCATTTTGCTCTGGCGTGTGACGTCATGTGCTGCATAGAGCGGAGCCGTCGTCTTCTACCAAGGTTTCAGCCGCTGCAAATCGTCCACTTTCAATGACAAGCTGAAGAAAGCTGAAATAGCTCCACTGCATGCATAATCTGATGACGAAAGAAAATCGTTGGCTGGAATGCAGAGGCTCGCAAAGAAACCAGCTTCTTACGTCACGGCTTGCGAGTGCCCCAGTGCTGCACGGCTCTCGGGCCGCTCGCGTGTTTATAAAAAAATATTCAATTATCAATTAACTGTTCGACCAAATGCGCTAAAATTTCGCCAGCTTGTTTGTGAAAGCCCAGGGATTAATACACATCGCATATATTATGATCGAAAATTGAGTGTCATGGCCCCTTCAAGGGTAGACGCTACTCGAAGACTTAATTTTCTTTATCTTAAAGCTAAAGAGCATGGGTGGTGCCAGGTTCTCTATCGAAGCAAAGTTCTAGCCTACTAATTGGTCAATGTGACAGAACAGGGTGACAGCGTAGTCTAGCTATTACCACCTATTTCTACTACACTTCCCACTAAAAGTACGAAATAAAATGCCTTAACCTGTGCTGGATTTACAACTCATGTCATCACACATTTCCACAGTCAAGGCTATTTTCGTTCGGGGAGCAGGAAGGAGCTTTATTGTTAACGACTTAATTGTGGTATAAAAAGGCAATGATGAGAATTTTTTTCTTTAGGGTTGTCAGCAACGGCTTCACAGCCGTCCCTGCTTAAGATGGATAGTGGAAGTTGCACAACTGCCACAGGGCAACCAGCACTGAAATTCATATGCCAACAGCAGTACAACAGCACTAAGTGCAGTTTTCAGAAGCACATGCTTTGACATAATGCATAGGCAACAAACTTAGACCCATATTGAGGCACATGTACCAGCTTCCTGATAAGACTGGACAAGCATGCTGCGGCTAAAGTTTTTGCACAAGTGAGTCTGCTGACATGTAATGTCACTCAAGTCATGGCCTACCTACAACAGCATCAGCATACGTTAACTGCACACAAACCGCTGTAAAGAATCTTGACCAGCCCAAAGGTTTATCTTCTGGATGTCAGGTAGTAGTACAATCAACGTCAAACACATTTTAACTTCTTTTCCGAGCCTCAATACGTATCAACCCCATAAAACCACACAGGTTTTACTTCCAGAGCCACACACTTGATTTGAAGCCTAATGCCCTACCGCAATTTTCTGCTACACCCACCATGAGAAGGGAAACAGGTTTTTTAGAGTAGCTGTGGCTTTCCCAGCAGAATTCAAACTAAACCAGATTTATATAAAAATATTTAATGCACTGGGCTCCACGGTCATTTGGTAACCCGCCATATTCAAAATCCCCTCAAAAGCAGGAGAGATGACATCTTGAAGGTGCCGGTGCTCCTTTCCAGGTCTTAATGAAGGGGAAATGGACTTCTCTGCAGCGATGGTGTCATAAGTTGAACTACAGGTGACACCATTTTTTTAAAGGACTGTCAGCCTGTACTCTGCCACAAAAGTGTAAAGAGGAAAAAAAAAAAAAACAAATGCTGAAAAATGCACTTGCAAGGTTGTCACAAGCCAAATACAATCAGCACTAAGTCCACAGAAGACATGCAGCTAATGATACTTACATGCATTATCTTCCATTTGTTCATGCTCTTGAAATTGGCATTGGTGTCTTCATGTGGGGGCTTTCCCTGCTATTAGACCCTACACAGGTTTTCACTTGCAGTGCCTTGTTATCCTGATAGTGCTCAGCAATCGAAGAGAGCATTATAAAACAACTGCTACAGTAAGGTTTCCAATCTGATGCTTCAAATATGGTCTGGATAGAATGTCTTATGAATGCATTGAAAGGCATGTTACACAATCAGGAGAGGGGATCACAAAGGGGGGTGACCTGGTTGTACAGAGCTGCATCACACACAGCTGATCAAGACAAGGAGTAATGGCATGTTTACCACAAAGATTAAAAACAAATGCTTCGTTATGTAACAAATGACACAACAAAAATATATGTAGAAATGCTTAAAAAAAACAATGAAAAGAAAAGCAACAAAAGAACAGTCCGCCATGTCTGTTCCCCATATTCACGCTTGATCCATGACAACCATGCAATCGTCGTCGGTTGCACCACGTCCGAGACATTCATCCACCACCGCGAAGTATCCACCCAGGACACAGTCATCTGCGATTGTCATTTATAAAGAAATAAACACTTAAGGATTTGTAGAAACAAAAGAAGGAACTGCAAAGGTTTATGTTTGCTTTTGCCACGTAATTTTCTTTCTGACTATACAAACAATATACATCATATATACGCGAATAACAAACAGTGAGAATACAGTAAACTTCAAGCAGTGTACCAGCCTTACCAATCATCAAACAGCGGAGTTAGGAACTTCCAACATTTACAGAGATGTCACAATGCTGAATGACAGTGCAAATGAAGTAAACAACGTTTTATGGTTAATAATCAACGTGACAAAAAGTAGTATGACAGTGCAGTCAAGTTAGTAAACCTGCTTTACTACACTTTCCACTAGAAGCATTATGACATAAATGACTTAACTGAGCTTATTTACAGTGTGTGCCACCTCAATGTTCCAGTCAAGACTATCCAAGTTATGTAATCAGCACGTAGTGTGTAACTTTTGTAAAAGAGACAATATAGGTAAACTACAATTGATAAAAGCAGGCACAGTTAACTGAAAGTTATGGGGATTCAACAATACAGCAGGACTCAATACCATAACAGTGGCCAATGTTTCAAGCTATCTTTTCCAGCAGAATAGGCACCAGACAACACTACCAGCAAATGTACTCAACATTTTTCCCGCATTCCCATTTTGAAAACCTCACTTTTGCTTTTACCAGAATCAAGAAAACTAGACACAGTCACCAGAAAATATACTTTAACAGCAGTGAGATACGTATGCATCTTTTAAACAGACAAGGCAAGAGCTAAATGCTTGTACCAAAAGTGATTAAGTGGACACAATGTGATTACAGAGTATCAACTAAATTGGCACCTAAACTGCTGCAAAATACTTTTGCTGTTTGAGCAATGAATCCCACACCCATACACACAACTCTGCACTGACTTGCCATTTGGATGCTTGGTTAAAATTTTGAAGATTTAAACGAAAGGGACAAGCATCCTTAACAAATTCGCGAGGTGAGTAATTATGCACATACCTCTAGTCGTTAACAGTACTGCAGGCAGTATTATAGGCTAACTGGAATACAATTTTTGACCATGTAAAAAGCCTAGTTCAAAGAGTGAAGATCATTTAAGTTACACACTTAAATTAGCAGTCAATGTTTTATGAACAGCTAGCAGAAATAATGTTACTGAGAGGAAAAAGGCCAAAAATTTGACAACGATGATATTTTTGCACGAATTGAAATTAAAACCAGTGATAAAAAAACAGCATGGCAGCCAGGCACATAACTCCTACAATGGGGCAACAAGCCTGCTGCACTGAAAATCAGAGGCCACATGCTGGGATTTCAGTTACATCTGATAACCACCAGTGAAGGTGTGTTTTACAATGGGGCTATTTAAGGCTGTTAGTCGAATAATGACACAACTGTCATCCTTGAAGTTTTTTCCCAATATTGCTTCAACAGTTTGAACTAGTATTCATTTATATTACAGCAAAGTCAAATCTTTTGCAGTTCATCTTAAAGAGTCACAGGAAACACAAGAGTCACAACTCTTACTCATAGAGATGAGCTCCACTCAATAAAAGCACAACTGGTCAATGCTGTTCATAAAAGCTAATTTTATAAATTGGAGATAGCAGCCTATGCCAAAGCAAAAATGTGTGTGGGATGTACCTTCAGTCGAGACTTTGGCGCTCAAGCACTGGCACAGCAGCACCGAGAACGCATCTTCGAGTGGCGCTTCACCCTGTTGGTTGAACGTCCAAATGGTTTTGAAGGGACATGGGATGAAAGAAAGCGCAACAAAGATGCATTTGATAAAAGCTGAAAATACGATGTGCAAGTCTAAAATACAGCATTCCATGGCAACACACCACATTTTTGTAAGGAGCATGAGAAGCTCAACTCGAGGGAACAGAATGTCTTTACTGCTGAAATGTTACAGCCAAGTGTCTAGGTTTTAATAAACACAAATATAACAGATAATGGACATAACAGAGCAAATTAAAATTTTCTGTTGATATCAGAGTGCAACAAGTACGTTGTGCATAATGATAATGATACGACAAATATATCAGATCAGACACATCATTTAACTGCCCTGACAAGGTTGGCAGTGAAAATAAAATGCACAAACTGTTCCCCGAGAGGGACAGTAGGCAGCACACTTGGGATAATCGTCAAGTGTCAATCAAAACGCAAGTGAGAGAAGGTACTTACACTGGGCCATCACATCGAAACATATCGGATTTAGTGTGAAACAGCTACTTCATGATTCACCAGTACTGCTTTGATGGCAATGCTGTCTTAAACATCCATTGGTGCTTTGCACGAAAACCATCAGGCCAAACGCCTCAGCTCAGGTACCCATCTTTCGACGCGGCTTGCGTAGTTTTCTCTGGCGTCGTTGCTATGCCTTGAACGAAAACCACCGGCCAAGGCATTTCAGCTGAGGTGACCTTGCCACATTTTCAATCACTGCTCGCAATAGCCTTCCCTGATGACGCTGTTACCTTTTTACTAAAAACAGAGCTAGAGTGATGGTGAGATGCTCCCGACAGAGCATAGCTTTTTCTCAGCATAGGTAAACGCGTTGTGGCTATGAGGACGGCAATTAACGCAATCGGGCAATGGAGACTTCACTTCAGGTCGAGCAGGCAGCAAGGTACCAATGCGAGATTGCCACCCTGAGCCTTTTTGGCATGCACAGATTTCAAATAGTCCAATATTTGCTGAAAGGAAAACAAATGTTATGCAACAATGCCAAGGCATTTAGAGCAAAACACATTCAAGAGCGAAATTTAAAATTTAACACACAAATGTAACCTACACAAATCAGTTTTTCACATGCAATATACTAGTGGCTGAAAAACACGGAGACCGATTCAAAATTTGTGAAAGACATACATGCAATCTACAAGATCATGTGACCTGTAATAACGCTGTTACAAAAACTCATTTGAGCCTAGCCCGGGTATTTTGAACACTTCAAAACCAATAAGTTGTGTCAACAAGATGAAATTTTTCGTAACAGACAATTCAGAAGTATACCACAGATGAGACCTTAACTGAAAACAAGATATTGCAAATCGGTTCTGTGGAATCCCACAAGGTGGCGGAAGGGTTAAAGGGACACTAAAGAGCAAAACGATTTTTCTGGCATTATAAAGTAGTCTTCCACGATACCAAAAACACCACGCTTGCTGCGAGAAGACGCTTAATAAGCGAGAAAACGCGCGAAAAGGAAATACAGGTGGCGACGCCACCTTGGAATTGCCGCACCATTTGCCGTGACATCACATATTTTTGACGGCGCCTGCTTGGGCCTACGTAGTTCCTAATTGGTTAAATCGAAGTACATTGTCCTCTGAAGGGGGCCAGACTTGACATAACGAGTTTGTGGAAATTTTGTCGAGCAAGTGGCACCAAAATACGTTAAATGCTCTTTGAAGTCTTTTACGTCACGAATTACAAAGTTCAGCGCAGAATTTAAAAATGAAACTTTGAACTTGGTTTTCTCCTCTAATAATAAACCTATGGTGGTGAAATAAACTACACAAGAGTTCTCCGAGCACACTTTATCAATCTAAACCAATTCATTGTTTCTCTTTAGTGTCCCTTTAAGAGAGGAAAAGGACAACCACCCATTTATGGTTGTCATACGGATTTCTCAGAAAGAAGCTTTCTTTCCGAGAAATCCATATAGATTTCCTTGTGGCTTCGTGTTACTAACAAGTGGTTTTCAACTTTCCGTCCTTAAAACAAGATATTGCTAAGTACTTGAGCAGTTACGTTATGAACAAGATAACATTTTCCTTGGAATCATGAGTGAACCTTCAGACCAATACCATAGTCAGTTACAACATAAAAAAAAAAAAAAAGAAGAAAGTCAGCTCCGCTTACAAACCCACACTGCTCCTGCTATTCACCTCTGTGAGAAAGCTATACCATCTGATTTACATTCAAAGTGTACTTTCTGTCCGCTAATGTAAATAGAAGACACATTACAAAATAAATTTAACTTTTCCGTCTAAAATATTATGTTTGGCAGAATAGTAATGTAAAAATTTCTGACCAAATTTTCCAGAGTGAATGTTCAAGTTTTCAAACTAAAACAAGTGACACAAGCATACACCTGTATGGTAAAATCAACTACCTAAAACATAGAAAAGTGTTTGACATCATGAAGATGAGCAACACAATTCGATGGAGCGTCCATGTAAATTCCCCTTCAGTGGGAGAGTGGTGGCTGTATATATATCTTTTTCTTAGATTGTGACAGACTATGGTTGAAGTCCACAGCATTCATTCAGAGCAATACAATCTAAAGCAATAAAATCTTGAATCTGCAGTCAGTTTCTACCTTGCACAAATTAAAAATCAGCACCATGATGTCTAGATAGCCTCTGGCAAACTGCCAATACTGACCAAATAGCATATGTCTAGACAACCCTTCCTATAATATAAAGTGAGCTGTCAATGTTTTTAGATTTAATTGCATGTCAACGAACATCATAACCCATGTATAAATAAAATAAATAAATAAAAAAATGTAGTAAAAATTAATTCTGAGTCCCCCACTACAGCATGCCTTACAAGCAAATTGTGGTTTCAGCCAGTGAAACCCCAAAAATTGAACTTTCGATGTTAACACACCCGCCAGAAATGATTAACAGCAGAGATGGGAGGATTATGAAAGGTTAGAATGCCAAGATGGCATAGTCCTGCTGGGACTTACCGAATCTGGCTGCAGAAGCTGGCTGCTTGGATTAGAGTTGCCGAACTTTTCTTCTGATCTTGCACTGTCTCGAGCCACATCCCCTGCAGCCATCGCACTGGCCAGCGGCTCCGCAAACAGATGCGCTGTTAAAGAGGCTCTCCCCGGCATGCTGTTGTCGAGGTCGACAGTAGCATCTAGAATAGCCGTTTTCCAGTCTGGGCAGTCGTCCAGAAGGCTGTCCAAGCCCAGTGTTGTCACGACGGGCACGGAGCAATCTCCAGCAGACGACCGCTTGTCGAAGGTTGCGAACGGGACCTCAGCATCGGCTTGATGACCAAACGTCTCATTTACGCTACCGATCCCCGCGCAGCTTTCGTTTACATCAGCCGTTTCCGCTGCTTTGGCTACACTGTCCAGTGCTTTCCTCTGCTACTACAGTGCTGGTCTCTTTTTCTTTGCATTGGACAAACTGTGCAACAGTGACATCTTCCACGGCAAACTGTGCACATTCGGTGGTGCTGGCTGTTCCTACTACATTACGAAA